>NC_143069.1:21350303-21501818 GCF_052426305.1 Pelodiscus sinensis | reverse complement strand
GCCAGGGCCCACCAAAGATGAATCCGACCCAGGCTCTGGTACATCTCTGCAGCGCTGCCGGCCGGTTCCCCCACCTCTTGGTCCTCAACCCAACTAGACCCGCTTCCCGACGGCTGGTTGCCCCCCGGCCAGCCCCGCTCCCTCCAGCCCCCTCCCAGCCAGCCCTGCTTCCCGGCGGCCGGTTCCCCCCCACCCCCTCTCTTCCAGCCAGTCCCGCCCCCACCCCCCCGGCCCCTGCTGTTCGGTATTTTTTTTAAACCATCTGGTAACCCTTGCAGGTGGGGGTGAAAAGTGCACGGAAATGCCTGCACAGGCGCGTCTGGGAATGAGATGCTGCTCTAACATCTCCGCCTCTGTTCACTTCCAGCCCCTGCCTCGTGGCGCTGGCCCCCCCGTGGCCTGGGAGGGCTCCCCAGGCGCACCATGGCCCAGCATAGCAAGCTGCAGAAGCACGTCCTGAGCCTATACAGGCAGTTCCTGCGCGCCGGCCGGGAGAAGCCGGGATTCCTGCCTCGCATCCAGGCCGAGTTCCGGAAGAACGCCAGCATCCCCCGGGCCGACGTGATGCACATCGAGTATCTGCTCCGCCGTGGCCAGAGGCAGCTGGCGCAGCTCCGAGACGCGAACACCAAACAGATGGGCACCTTTGTCCAAGCCAAACCGGAGGAGCAGTGACCCCTGCTGGTTGGCGCAAGCGTCTGTCTTGTACTGGGACGGTTGGGGGTGAATTCACAGATCAGCCTTCCTGGTTCTCACATCCCTGTGCACCCCTCGTGTCCAAACACAGGTGCCTGGCTTGGCATTTGCTGAGCTAAGGTGTCTTTATTGGCAGCCAAGCTTTTAAACAGTTCAGGTGTGGATGGGTGATCTGGAGGAGATGCTCTTGTTTCCAGGACCTGGTACACAATTCATTCTACCCCTGCTGGCTCCTCTCTTCAGGTATGTCTACACTACAGCGCTAGTTCGAACTAAGCTAATTCGAACTAACGCGTCTAGAACTAAAAACTAGTTTTGCTAATTCGAACTAGCAAGTCCACATTGAGTGGACTCTGAACAGGGCTTAAGGATGGCCGGAAGCAGTGCCAGCAGGGCATCAGAGGAGGACTTAGAGCGTGGAGATGCAGTCTCAGGCTAGCCGAGGGCTGCGCTTAAAGGGTCCCGACCCCCACCCCGGACAGACAGTTCTAAGGGGTGCCCCGCTTGAAAACCAGTCCTGGCTTGGAGTGCCCGGAGTACCCACACTGGGCACATCACACCACTCGGCCATCAGCCCGGCTGCACTTGCCGCAGGCTGCCATCTGGGGAGAGGGGGTAATCGGGGGGCTGCAGGAGAGCTTCCACCCCCAGAAGCCTGCAGAGCCAGCCCAGTCCTCCCCATCGGGGGCTCGTACCCCATTCCTCCCTCACCTCCTTCCATTTACCCTTCCCTAGCCCCCCTTCTTCTTGATGTACAAAATAAAGATAACGTTTCTTCCAACATTGACTCTGTCTTTATTGAACAAAACTGGGGGAGACTGGGAAAAGGAGGTGGGAGAGGGGAAGATTAAGGCTGGGAGAGGGGAGGGCAACTAACATGATAAGGGGTTGGGAACAGGTCCCAGATGAAGAGAGGCTACAGAGACTGGGACTGTTCAGCTTAGAAAAGAGGAGACGGAGGGGGGACAGGATAGAGGTCTCTAAAAGCAGGGGTTGGGTGGAGAGGGTGCATTGAGAAAAGTTCTTCATGAGTTCCCATAAAGAAGGACTAGAGGACACCAAAGGAAAGGACTGGGTAGCAGGCTTGAAACTAGTAAGAGAAAGTTGTTCTTCTTGACAAAGCAAATAGTTAACCGGAGGAACTCCTTGCTGCAGGAGGCTGTGAAGGCTACAACTAGAACCGAGTTTAAAGGGAAGTGAGATCAAGTCATGGAGGTTGGGTCCATGGAGTAGTCTTAGCCAGGGGGTAGGAGTGGTGTCCCTGCCCAAAGTTTGTGGAAGGCTGGAGAGGGATGGCACGAGACAAATGGCTTGGTCACTGTCTTTGGTCCATCCCCTCCACGGTCCCTAGGGTTGGCCGCTGTCGGCAGACAGGCTACTGGGCTAGATGGACCTTTGGTCTGACCCAGGACGGCCATTGTAAGCTCAGGGCTCAGGTTCGGGGGTCTCAGTGGACCCCCTTGATTTTCATGCAAACCTGCTCCTGGGTGGCCAGGCTGGCAGCTCTCCTGCCCTAGATGGCCACTTTCCTGTGCCTAGTGCGGAGATCGTGGACGAGGTCCACGATGTCCGCACTAGCCCAGGAATGTACCCGCCTCTTGCGGTCCCGGGCAAGCTTCCGGGAGCCGCCAGCCTGGTCCCGGGAAGAGGGGGTGGGCTGGGGGACATCGGGTGGGTGGCTCTGTGCCGTGCCAGGTGCAGGGTCTGCTGGCTGGGTGCTGGCAGGCTTGCACCTGGCACGGGCACCGTAGCCAGCCCGTGCCCCTTTAAGGGGTCCGGGGCCGGGAGGGGGGCATAGAGTTTCCCTGGTGTTGGCCAGAGTGGCCACCAGGGAAACCTGGGGAGGGCTAGCCTCCCACTAGTTCGAATTAAGGGGCTACACAGTCCTTAATTCGAACTAGTAAGTTCGAACTAGGCTTAAGCCTCGTAAAATGAGGTTTTCCTAGTTCGAACTAAGCGCTCCGCTAGTTCGATTCAAATTCGAACTAGCGGAGCGCTAGTGTAGCGGCTATGAATGTTAGTTCGAACTAACGTCCGTTAGTTCGAACTAACATTGTAGTGTAGACATACCCTTCCATCCTTAGCCAAAGAGGAACAAGCCAGTTAGCCCAGGGAAATAAAAGAAAGGGAGAGCGGTGACGGAAAACCCTGTGTCTGTCATTTTTTCAAATGATCTATCTTGCCTAAAAGCCTGTCAGGGATTGGGCTCTGTTGCAGGAGGTGCTGGCGAAACACTCCGTGGATTTGGGTGCTACAATTCCTGAGTGTCGTCCGCCTTCCTGCCCCCTCCCCCCACCGAAGCGCTTTGGAAGGCTCACAAAGGACAGAGACCTGCCTTTTGAAAATCCGACTCCCCACCGGTGTCTCAAGACAGGCGGCTCTCTCTCGCCAAAAATGGAGGCAGCAGCGTGGGATGACAGGCAGCCAGGTCGCAAGGGGAGGTGCTTTTTAGACCAGTTCCCTCCTGGCACTCCGTACTGCTGCCTCTGTATCAGAGGCAGCAGCACAAGCTGGCAGCAGCCCTTGCCTGGGGGCTGGGTCTGAGCTTCTGGACCTGGTGCAAACTGGAACTGAGCGAGGCTGCCTGCCTGCCTGGCTCCTAACACACTGTAAATGCAGAGCCGCAGAGGGGGTAGGTCCCGCACCCAGCGCGAGCCAGGACTGAGACAGCTGGCCCCTGGGGACTATCGAAAAGTCAAGTAACCGATAAGAAATCATGAGGTTAATTGACTACTCAGTGAATATCTAACGTCCCTAATCCCTTTTCATAGTTCCCCTCTGGACTCTCTCTCCTAAAGCATGGCCCTGAGATCTGGACACAGTGCTCCAGCTGAGGCCTCCTCCGTGCCAAATAGCTAGGAGAGTGACCTCCCATGTCTGCCGTACGTCTCCTACCACGCCCCAGGGCTATGCCCTCTTACTGAAGGGCTTTGTGTCTGAGATCGCTTCTCTCCTAGGCTACGTCTACACAACGAGTTTTTTTGGCAACAAATATGCTAACGAGGGACTCTATGACACGCAATGTCATTTGCATATTTTCTGCCGATCCGTTTTTGTGCTCGGGGTTTGTGCGCAAAACCAAGCCGTGTGGATGTTTACTTTTTGTGCAAAAAAACCCCCTTTTCCCACAAGATCCCTATGCCTGCAAAAAGGCCGACCGATCTTGTGCAAAAAGGGGCTTTTGCCTAAAAAGAAAACATCCACATGGCTTGTTTTTGCGTGTTCTTGCGAAAAAACTTGTGGCGCGTCTACACTCTACGTGTGTTCTTGCAGAAGTAAATTTGCAGTAAAGCATCAGAGAACAGGGCTCCTTGCACAGGAGTTATTCCTCTCCCGACGATGACTAAGCCCCCTTTGTGCAAGAGCTGTTGTGCAAGAAGGCAGCGTGGACGGGCACCAGGGGCTTCTTGAGCAAGACACTTTTATGGCTAAAATGACCATCAGAGCTTTCTTGCACAAGAGAGCGTTCACACTGCCATGGACGCTCTTGTGCAAAAGCCCATGGCAGGGTGGAGGCACTCTTGCACGAGACCTTTTGCGCAAGAACTCCGGCGTGAAACAGCTCTCGTGCAAGAAGCCTGCAGTGTAGGGCAGGGAGCAGCCTATGAGGGAGGGGGAGGGACCCCTAGTAATGGCTCAAACTTCCCAGGGGGGTGGCCAGAGGCAGGACATTTGCCTGGCAGGGTGGGGGGGGGGCGGTGACCTCACAGGGGCTTTGGGCAGCCCTCAGCATATAAGGCAAAGGGCAGGTGGGGAGGTGGTGACCTCACAGAGGGACCCACATCTCAGGCTGATAAAAGCGGGGGGCGGGCCCAGGGGACTTTGGAGACCCCCGGTTGCTTTAGCTCTGGTGCGTCTCCTCCTCACGGTTCGTTCGCGTTCTGTGAGTTCCACATCCCGACACCTTTGTGACGAAGGTAAGAGCCCCCAGGGGTTGGATCCCGCCCGGGGCCGGCTGGGTTCCAGGCAGGCCCAGCCCTCGGTCAAGGGCCAGAAGGTGATTCCTCACCTGGGCTGCGTCCTTAGCGCCACTGGGGCTTTCTCCTGGTTGGTTTCCCTTTTCCTCCATCCCCCCACATTTCTGCTCTGTTCTTGCCTCCTCTGTGACCTTCCCTTGCTGCCTCCCCCAGCTTGGGACCCAACAGACTAGCTGAAGGACGGGGGGTGGTTTGCAGGAGCCGTGGGGTGGGGGATGCAGCCCCCATTGTGGGGACTGGGGAGGTGGGGCTGGAACAAGTCTATGCCGGTGTCTTTGGGGAGAACGCTCCACCCCCCACACCTTAGATTCTCCCCTGATTGGCCAAGAAGGGGCTGTTGATGGGCAGGAGACTCGTGGAATGAGGAGTAACGGTAGTTTGAACTAGGAAGCCTAGTTCGAACTACCTAGATCGTGCCCCGTGTAGCAGCGCTGCACGGGGTACGAACGAGCGGGGTTTTAAAAATGGCGGCTCCCCGCTTATGCAAATGAAGCCCGGGAAATTCAAATCCCGGGCTTCATTTGCAAGTGCGGTATGCCTACATTACCCTCCTAGTTCGAACTAGCGGGGTAGTGTAGACATACCCTCAGGTCCTTGCAGTGCCTGTGCAAGACCGAACCGATAAGCAAGGGGCCATTTGGGGGCTGGGGGCAGTCGCTCTGGGGAGCTGGAACCCCTGGATTTCGCTCTGCAGGCTGCGCCCCAAGCTCCCCTTTGCTCCCCTCATTTCCAGCATGGCCAAACGTTTTCGGCTGTGGTTCAAGAAAGCCCTGAAGATGGCCCCAGGGCCGGTGGGGAGCAGCTTCTCCGTCCCCGCGGGCGGGGAAGCTGGATCCCACCAGCTCGGGGCGACTCGCCCACCGGCCAGGCCCCCCCGGACCTGGCTCCAGAGGCGGCTGGGCAGGCGGGACCCAGCCCAGCGAGGGAGCCGGGTAGGGTGGCTCCGGGGCCTCCTCTGTGGAGAGAAACACCTGCCCCGGGAGCCCAGCCCCCATTACCACCAGGGGGCATCGCCCTGCCCGGCCCCCGGGGACCTGCCAGTCTCCGGGAGCCCCCAGCCCGTCGCTCCCCGCACCAGCCCCTGCAGCTGTGGGTCCAGGTCCGTCAGCAGCAGCGCCTGGGCCTCCAGCTGCAGCCGGGCCACCTCCTGCAGCCGCTCAGACCCAGGTGAGGGGCCGTGAACACGCTGGGCCCAGGGGCTCACCCAGTACCCGGGGGGGCGGGGAGGGGCAGCCCCAGTGTCTGCCCCGCAGCCAGGGCAATGGATGGGGGGGGGCTGCTTGGCTCTCTTCTTCCTGGTGGGGGCTCTGCTGAGGGCGTTGGCAGATGTGAGGGTGGCAGGGGGATGGGTCCCTGCGAGGGACGTGTGGGGCCCAACCTGCCCTGGGTCCCTGACATGGGGGCGCGTGACCCCTGCTGGCCGCTGGAGTCACCCTGGTCCCTTCCCTCCCGCACAGAGCCCCCCTGCGCCTCGGCGGAGCTCTGCCAGGAGCGGATGGACTCCCGGGTGGAGGAAGGGGCCATCTACGACATCGAAGAGCAGCTCCACACCCGGGACACGGTAGAAACCTTCTCCACATGGGGGGGACCCGAGATTGTCCGGCCCCTTCCCAGCACGTCCCCCCCTCCGGGAGGGGCTTGTCCCTGGGGATCCCCCTGGGGCCCCTTCTCCTGCATGACCTGGGCCCCCCAAGCTGGGGGCTCTTGTCATGCACCAGCTGGGCCCCCACAAGCCTGAGGCAGCAGTTGGGGGGGGAGTGCGGGTGCTTGGACAACCGGCAGCTCCCACCTCCACTCCTGGGAGGCCTGAGCCCTGCAGCTGTCCGTGGGGGGCAGGCAGGCCCCAGGCTCACAGACTCTCTCTGGGGTGCAGAGCCCAGCTGCCCTGCAGCGGTTCCTCTTGGCCATCCCCCTCGCCTGCCTCGCCGCCCTCCAAAGGGGCGAGGACACCCTGGCGCCGCGCTGCTGCAAGGACACCATGATGGCCAGGATCGTTGTAAGCGAGTCGCGGCGGCCGGGAGGAGGGGAGGGGATACGTGGGGTGGACAGGGGTCTGCCTGGGCCATGGCGGCGGGTGGGGGTGCTGGAAACGGGATGGGTGGAGCCAGGAGGGCTGGAGGTGGACATGGGGAGGGGTGGGTGGGGATGCTGGAGGAGGGAGGGACACAGAAATGGGGCAGGTCTGGGGTGCCGGACAGGAAGGGGGATTCGGGACAGGGAGGGGTCTCCCCGGGCCATCGGGGGCTGGAAGGGAGCCGAGCGGGCTGCTGGGGATGCGCCTGGGGAGCAGGGATGAGGAGGTTCAGAGGCTGGTCACCAGGGCAGGGAGGGGCAGGAGACGGCCTGGGACAAGGATTGAGCTGGTCCCGGTTTGGGAGGGGGGTGCTGGGAGGGGCCCTGTGTCGGGCAGGGGGGCTACAGGGCAGCGGGAGGCAGTGGGGTTGGATCCTGCTGGGTGGGGGCGCTGGCCGTGTGAGCGTCTCTTGGGGGCCCAGCCTCACACGCCCCTTTGTCTCCTTGGGTCTCACAGGAGATCATGGAGGACTCGCCCCCCCCGCTGGTCTTGGCCGACTGCCTCAACGCCGCCTGCAGCCTCAGGTACCGACCCCCCGCCCCCGCCGACTCCCCCCAGAGCAGATCCCCTGGCCAGGGAGTGGGAAAGTCTCCTGCTGCTGAATTAACAGTCTCTGCCCCTCTCTCCTGCCAGCACCTTGCAGCCTCCCCTGCGGGCCCAGCTCCTGAGCCCCCTGCTGACGGCGGGCGTGGGACAGACAGTGTCTGGGGACTGGCAGCAGGAGCCCATCCACACTCAGGTACGTCCCTCCGGGCCCTGCTCCCGGGCTGGGCTGGAGCTCCAGAGAGGAGGGGGGGGGGAGAGGGAGGGAAGAAGCTGCAGGTTTGGATCCTTCCCTCCAGGGTTCCCGTTGCTCTCCCGGGGGGCCCGTCCCTTCCACGCCCAGCCTGGGCTCCTCCCTGCTCTGCGAGGCGGCTCAGACCCTGCTCTAGGCTGCACCCCGGAGCCAGCGGGTGGCCTGGATCCCCCAACCCCCCTCTGACCCAGGGCTCCCCCTTGTCTTGCAGCAGTTCATCCGGGCCCTTCCCTACGACCTCCAGGCCCTACTGGCGAGCCTCCTCGCCGAGTCCCCAGACACCGCCCGGCTGCAGCTCATAATGGAGGTGAGCCCCGTGGGGGGGACGGGGCCATTGGCCCTGCTTCCTCGGGGGGGGGGCCGAGAGAGGAGCAGTGTCAGTGGCTGGGGGGGGCACAGTCCGAGAGGAGCCCCAGGCTCTGCCCAGAACCGGCACCTCCCTACGGGTCCTGACCTGCCTCTTTCCCCCCCAGCACCTGAGCCCGTGGCTGGAGTCCCGCCTGCCCCAGGAGCGAGCCAGGGCCCTTGGCAGCACCACGGCCCTGCTGGGAGTCGCCACCACCCTCCCGGGGTTTGACGTAAGTGACCTCGGAGCCGGGGGGTCTGGGGCTGCAGGGCGCGGGGCTGGGAGCGTCCCCGGGAGGCAGAGGCAGGGCCGGGAATGGGCCGGGAATGGGCCGCGTTCCCCTTTCCCTGGGGAGGGGCGACCCTGGGCCCTTCAGGGGGGCTCTTGAGGGACTGGGCCTGGGGACTGGGGAGTGGCCGTCAGTGGATCCCCTTGTTCCACCCCCGGAGTGACCCTTCAGTCGGGGCCATTGCTCAGGGTTGTCTCCTCGCAAGGCCGGCCCCGCCCCGCCCCGGGAGGTGTCTCTGTCTGTCCCCCGAGCTCAGACCCGCCTCGGCGGCCGTTTGCATGGGACGTGCAGCCCCAGGATGCTGAGGGACCCCCCCTCTTCTCTCCCCTCAGAACTCCGCCGACTGGCCGAGGATGGGTCACCACGTGGCCCAGCTGGGCCTTTTTATTTCGGACCCATCCGAAGACGTCAGCCGGCTGGCCCGGGAGGGGGTGCACAGCCTGTATCAACTCCTCCTGCACCACAGGGGTAAGGAACCCAGCCGGGACCTGGGCCCCAGGGACACCCTGAGGGTGCCGGCGGCGGGGGGAGGGGACCCAGCCCTTTTCCCCCAGACTGGCCCAAGGGGGGATGCGTCCCTCTGTCTTCCCCTTCTGCCCCCTGTGCCCCTCCATTTGCCCAGGGATGCCTGCAGGGACCCGTGGGAGGGGAAGGGCTCAGACCTGCCAGCAGAATGACCCTGTTGTGTCTCTTGCAGGCCTCAACATCCACCAGGCAGAAGACCTGTGGTGCAGACACTACTACAAAGAAAGATGGGTCCTGGCTCACAGCAACAGCGTGAGGGTGGGAGAGGTAAGGACGCGCTGCCAGGGCAGGGCAGGGCTCGGGGTGGGGCTGGCTGGGGCCCTCATGGGGGTCGGAGGGTCTTGGGGGCAGGAGGAAGCTGTGACCTGGGGCAGGGGTTGGGGTGCCGGGTGAGGAGGGCGTCTGGGTGCAGGGTCTGGAAGGGAGTTTGGGGAGGAGGAAGCTGTTTTGGCCCCAGGAGTTGGGGCCGGGCTCTAGGCCGTCAGCTGAAACCTCCTGTGCTCTTGATTCCAGGTCTTTGGGCAGCTCTTCACAGCAGAGCAGGAGAATTGCTTTTTGGACAAGGCTCTGCTCGCTGCCCGCTCCCCCCTGCGGCGCCCCAGCCAGGCCGGGCTGGTCCTGGCCCACGCCCTGCATGGGCAGGCCCATCAGCTCCTGGAATACATGGTGAGCAGCCCGAGCAGATCAGGAGAGTGGGGCAGGGCCAGGGTCTCCTTCCCATCCCCTCAGGGAGTCCCCCGCCCCTTTCCTCAGGCTGCCCCCACCCCACGTCCCTGCTGGCAGAAGCCCTCCTGCCCCTGCGAGCGTCCCTGGGGGTGGGGGAGGCTCTGAACACAGAAACTGTCCTAGGAGGCGGGAGGGGGCCGAGGTGTCAGGAGCTCTGGGGGGGGGGGGTCAGGAGCTCACCCTGCGGGCCTGACGGGGGGTGACCAGAGAGCAGGGTGGAGGAGGGTGGAAATGCTGGGGGGCCAGTTCCCCTGAGTCCCCAGGGATGAATGTGACGGATTCTGCTTCCCTTGCAGCAGGAAGACACCCAGTGAGAGCAGCAAGAGCTGAGGAGCCAGCAGCTGCGTCCCCCTCCCCCCAACCCTCCCAATTGTATTGAATTGTATTTACATTCTCATTAAACAATGTTTCAAAAAACATTTGGATCAGGCTTAGTCAATAATTTGTAATGGGGGGGCCATTTTGGCAACTGATCAAGGGCCACATTTCTACCGAGGGCTTTGGGGTCTGGGACGGGGCGGTTGGGTGCAGAAGGGAGCTTAGGGGAGGAGCCTGCGTGCAGGGAGGGGGGGTATGATCTGGGGCGGTGGATAGGGGTGCAGGGTCCAGGAGGGGGTATGGGCGCAGGAGAGGACTCTGGCCTGGGGGAGGGGCTCTAGAGGGGTGCAGGGTCAGGGAGGGAGCTGTGACCTGGGTGAAGGGGGAGCAGAAGGTTTGGGGGAGGGGGTGCGGGTGCCAGAGAGGAGTCTGGCCTGGGGGAGGGGTGTCGGGGGGGTGCAGGGTCAGGGAGGGAGCTGTGACCTGGGTGAAGGGGGAGCAGAAGGTTTGGGGGAGGAGGTACGGGTGCCAGAGAGGAGTCTGGCCTGGGGGAGGGGTGTCGGGGGGGTGCAGGGTCAGGGAGGGTGCTGTGACCTGGGTGAAGGGGGAGCAGAGGGTTTGGGGGAGGGGGTGCAGGTGCCAGAGAGGAGTCTGGCCTGGGGGAGGGGTGTCGGGGGTGCAGGGTCAGGGAGGGAGCTGTGATCTGAGGGAATGGGGGACGCAGGTTCAGGTGGTCGCCTGGGACAGGCAGTCGGGGAGGGGACGTGGGCGCCAGGGGCAGGCTCTGGCTGCGGAGGTGCCTACCTAGGCAGCTGCGTATGGGGGAGCCCGACTGTCACCTGAGGGGATGGGGGAGCTCAATTTTCAACTGTGGGGAATGGAGGAAATACTGTGGAGTGGAGGGAGCGAGATGGGGGGGGCTGAATTGTTCCCGGAGGGGAGATCTCCCTGGCTTGGGGGGGGGGCGCGTTTCCAGCAAAGCCCTCACGTAAGAGGGGGACAGACGGGGGGAGGGAGAGGACGGGGATGGGCAGGGCAGGTGGAAATGGGGAGGGGCAGGAGAAGGGAAGGGGGAGGAGATGGAGGAGAGCAGGGGATAGGAGTGGGGGCGGGGATGAGGAGCAGGACAGATGCAGGGCAGTGGTGGTGATGGCTGAGCGATGAGAACAGCTCGCAGGGAGCTTAAAGCCAGCAGATGCTTTTCGGCAGAGTTGCCATTTGCCCTGGCGGCTTTGCCAGAATAGCTGTGCCAGCGGGGGGGAGGGGGGGGGGGGGCTTTTGCCACACACCCAAGCCAAGCCAGCTGTGGCGGCAAAGCCTTGTAATGTAACCTAAGCCCTTGGCAAGGTCGGGATCAACCTGCTCTGACAATTTCTCGGAACGGCGGGATGAGAAACAAGGATCGTGCAGGGAGATGGGGATGACTAGGAAGCGAATCCAGGTGTGGGGGGAATATCCTGGGTTGGAGGGTCAGTCGATACCCCCGCCTGCCACTGTCTGCCGGGGCTCTGCCCGCAAGATGGAACCAACAGCTGAGTTTGCTTTTCTGCCCCGTCGTGGGCACAAAAGGCCCAGAGCAGCCTCCTGCTATCTTGGAGGAAAGGGGCCAAAGTTCAGGAAGCAGGTGCCAGGCTGGGCTGGAATCCGCGAGCTCCGCTTTTGCTTTGCCCTTCCTGGAAGCTGGGCTGCAGGTGAGTGGCGGTTTCATCTCTGCTCTTGGGGTGTTTCTTGTGGGTTCCGAGTGTGGATCTGAGAGGGGCTGCGCAGGGGCAGTGTCATGAACGAGCTGTAAGCGTTACAGCCCCTTCTGCGCAGGCTGGCTCCAGCCTCCCGTCTGTCTCCAAGCCCTGGGGGAGAGGCGGGAGGCCAGCAGCATGGCCTAGTGGAGGGGGCAGGGGGTTGGGTGTAAGAACTCCCGGGTTCTAATCTAATGCCACCTAGTGACTAAGGCACAGAGTTGTGTGTTAGACCCTTGCTCCGCAATTCTGCGCTCACTCTCGCACTGGTGACCTTGGAGAGGCCTTTCAGGTCTCCCTTTCCCTGTCCATCAAAGGCAGGCAAGTGCGATGTAATGCCCTGGAGCAAGTGCTTTGGGATGTGTCGCACAAGTGTGCCTGGCTTACAAGCGTGTCAGCACAGCTGTGTAAAAGCGTGACGA
This sequence comes from Pelodiscus sinensis, assembly GCF_052426305.1. Classification (NCBI taxonomy): domain Eukaryota; kingdom Metazoa; phylum Chordata; order Testudines; family Trionychidae; genus Pelodiscus; species Pelodiscus sinensis. The sequence continues at coordinate 21,489,913 of NC_143069.1, read as the reverse complement.
AGGCTTTGAGATCGATGCCGAAGGCGTGTGAGGCTGTGGCTGGCCAAGTGACAGGGAAATGAAAGGTCAGAGTTTGGTCAGTTAGATTTTATGGTAATACACTGAGACGAAGCACTTTGGGCGTATATACGATAATGACTTTCCAAGTGCGTTAGTTCAATCCGTGTCCTAGGAGCCAAGAGGTGAGACAAACATGCTTGGTCCTGTCTCGGTGCAGGGGTGGACTAGATCAGTGCTTCTCGACCAGTGGTACGAGTCCCCTTAAAGGTACTCAAGAGATGTCTGGGGGACACGTCAACACAACTGAAATTTGGAGAAAACTGAATTTTAGTTTTCAGTTTGACAGCGCTTTATTCTTTTTGTACCTTTTACACCCAAAAATGCCATCGCACGCCCGGCTACGATGCAGTTGTTTAAACAAATGTGTTGCAACGGTAGAAAAAAATTGTGTGTGTCTGAAAACAGTAGGTACTGGGGGTACTTACACATTTTTTTTAAAGGGGGTACATTATAAAAAAAGTTTGCGTAACACTGGACCTATCATGGTCCCTTCCACTCAGACTTTTCTATGATTCTGTGACAGGGCTGGGCGATAATTTTCAGAAGGGGGCCACTTAATTGATTTTGGTATGGGGTCATAGGCCGGCTCCACCCACAGAAGGGGCGGAGCCTGAGGCAGAAGGGGCGGTGTTGTGGACTAGCCCACCCTCAGAGTTCTCCGTGGCTGAGGCTTTCAATTAAAAGCACAGAAAAGAGCTCACAGATTTGCCACTACTGGCAGCTGTCCAGCGTTGCTACAGCTTTTTAAAGGGCTCGTGGCTCTCGCCCCTGCCGTAACCCTGAGCCGTGAATCATTTAAAATTGGATTCTGCTGCCTGAGTCACCACTTAGAATTCGGCGGCATGGGCAGCAGGATCTAATCACAAAGTGGCCAGATCACAGTGTTAGGTGGGTGGCATCTTACCCAGCCCTGTTCTCTGAGCTGGTTTCGAAACCTCCGTGTCCTCCTTGTGGTCTGACAGCTGCAGATTTACTGCCTGTCTCTCCTCTCATGGCCCAGCCTAGCTGCAGCTAATGGACTAACTCAGGTTAGCATCACCTGCCCTGTCTTGGTGACTCTTCACAGCTGAACGGCCTATAAGGCATCGTGCTGGTCTTCTGATCTCTTGGTGACTCCTCTGCCTTCTGTTTATTTCTTTCTCCCTAGCTGGCCGATCGAGTCAAACCCTGTCAGTGCGTGAAGGCCCCAGGAATTACGAGTGCGATGGTCTCCCATGTCCAAGGTAATCGGCTGGCTAGTAATGGATGGGCTGCTTGGTTATCAGGTTAGGCTGCACAAGCCAGGTCTATGGGACCCCATGGCCAGCTAGCACCTGGTTCACAGGGAGGCAGCTGTACTAATCTGAAAATGGCTGGAGGACACCACCATCATTAGGCTCCGGAGTTACAGCACTCGCTCCTCGTCCGAGGCAGGCAGCACAGCTTAGCAGCTCATTGGGATGTCTCCTTTTTAGTTGTGAGATCTGGGCACTTTAGAATGGCTGTAGCTATTTAGCAAAGGTGCACAGCTATAGGCATGGGGGTTTCCAGCTTTATTCACCTAGGTGGCTGATTCCAGGAAGCAAGGGTGTGTGTGTATGGGGGGGGAGGGGGGAGTCCTGTACAGAGGGTTCCCTGGCCCCTCTGCTTCCATGGCTGTGCAACTGCCACCAGGTGGATTAGAACCTGGGACTTTTGGAGCTTAGGGCAGGAGCTGCTACAGCTTGAGTTATAAGTCAGTTGCCTCTCAGCATAGGCTGAAGAGCTCCCTTGTAATAATTGCTTGCTGGAAGTGGTCTCAGTGCCACTCCATAGGATAGTGACCCACATCAGGTGGGTGGGTTACAGCTGCAGGCCTGCTCCCAGCATGCGGATCTGCTCTCTGGGCGGCGTCTATAACTCTGTGGCTGCAGCCCTGCTCCCAGCATGCGGATCTGCTTTCTGGGTGGCGTCTACAACTCTGTGGCTGCAGCCCTGCTCCCAGGACTGGATCTGCTCTCTGCCCATTGGCGTGCGCAGCACATTTCATTAGGGTGTGCACCCAAAGAATGTTTTTAAATGTACTCTTTGACCCCCATTAGCCACGCCCCCTGACTCCCATTAGCCACGCCCCCTGACCCCCATTAGCCACGCCCCCTGACCCCCATTAGCCACGCCTCTGGAGGTAACACTTTCAGGGCAATATGGACACATGACCAGAAATAAAAGGTGTCATGTGACCTCCCCCCCCCCAAGGACTTTTCCCACCATCCACTTACCAATAGGGATTAGTTTGGCCCTCACCAAACCCCCCTCATGCAACGATCCTGCAATTGCATTAACCCAATGTGTGTGACATTAACTCGGGGGGTGGGGAGGCTGGGGGAAGTGTTCCCTCTAAGAGTTTCCTCCCATGAGCACAATACATTTTGTGTTGTGCACCAGTACTGAGTTTGTGGCTTGTTTGGATGTGCCATGGTGGCACCCAAGTTATTCATAAATATCTTATGAACCACTTACCTGTCCCCTCTGCTGCCCTGTCTCCTTCCCTTCCTCCATCAGCTCCCCTGGTGCCTGCTGCCCCCCCAATCCCTCACCCACCTCTGCTGTCCTGACTCCTGCCCTTCTCACGGCCCTCGTCCTTCCCGAGACCTGCCCCCTCCAGCAGCCTTTCTCTCCCCCCCTGTGCCCACTCCTCCAGTAGCCCCACTCTGACCATGTGAGCTACCCCTCCTCATCCCCTCTTCTAACACCCCCCTCTACACACCTGTCCTGCCTCTCTCCTCTGGTGCTGGTCCCTCCCCTGCAGGTGTCTGCCCTTCTGCTTCACCCCCAGACTCCCTGGCACCTGCACCTTCCCTTACCCTTGCACCCTCTTGGTGCCTCTCCCTTCCCTCACTGCCCCTACCAACTTTGCCCACTCCCTCACCACCCTCTGCCCCCGTTCCCCTCATGCCCCTGTGCCTTTACACGTGCCTTGCTCCATCTCCGCCTTCCTCATGCCCACCCCTTCTTTCAAGCCTTCTCCCAGCACCTCCCCTTCTCCCCTCTAGCCCCCAAAGCCCTTCCCCTCTCCTCTCCTAGCATCATCCTGTCCCCCCCCCCACTGACACCTCCCCTCCTGTCCTTTTCCTCATTGTCTCCACTTGGCCCCTGGGCATTTGTCTGTCTCCTACACCCTGTCCCTTAGTGCCTTCCCCTTTCATCTCCTGACCTGCCACAAACCCCCACCCCGCAGACTCAGGTTCCCAAAGTTCTGGCAGTCCCCATCACTTGGTGCCTGCGCTGGGTCTGACTCGTAGGGTTGCGAGGTAGACCCTCCCCCCAAAAAACGGACACACTTGATCCTGGGCAGGGGGGAGGGAGGAAGAGGGACTGGCTGGGGGGGGCAGGAACTGGCTGGAAGGAAGAGGGGATGGGAAGCAGCTCTGGGGGGGAGGGGCCAGATCCTGACCCTGGCCCCCCCTTCTCCCTCCCCGAGGCCAGTCATGCTGCCTCTGACCCCTTCCTCCCTGAGGCCAGTCGCACTGCCCCCGATCCTAACCCCGGCCTCCCCTTCTCCCTCCCCGAGGCCAGCCCTGCTCCCCAGCTCAGTGCGGGCCCCTGCTCTCTCCTTAGCTCAGTCCCACTCTGCCGACCCTGGCTCCCTCCTGGCTCCCTGCTCTGCCAGTCAGGCTGAACTGGGACTTTAGCCTCTCCCCGTTGTTCCTGGGGACTGTCAGTCTCAGGATTTTGATCTCTCATTTCCCCTGCCTTTCACTGAGTTTCAGTAAGGAGCTAGCAGCAATAATGCCTCTACTTTTTCCCCCACTCCTGTGCGGAATACATTTTGTTATGTGCACCAAGGCATGCACGGATGTGCACTGTTACGTCACGTGGAGTTTCACAGCATGGGAAGAAATCAGTGGAAATACAGAGAGCTTGAGTAGTTGCAAGTGTCCATTTTATTGCATAGCACGGAGCTAGCTAGAAAAAACCCAAACCAGCTGGGCTGACCCCCAGTGACCTAACGCAGTTACTATAACAACAAGATCTATGTCTACACCCAGTACACCACATGCACCACCACTAGAAACACATGCTACCGGCTAGCAACCTGGGCAGCATTTGAATGTCTCCTGGCTGGCCGCCCAAGAGCTCAGCTTGCAGGGAACACTGGCTAACCGTCCCCTTCCACCTGGAGAAGGGAGAGACAGGAAAGCAGCAACAGAGCATCTGCCTGGGGGAAGCCCGAATCCCATGCAGGAGTGGAGCCCTGTTCCTTGTTCCAGGCCCTTGCTAGAGTCCCCTCCCGTAGCTGCAGCTATGGCCGGCAGTTTTAAAAGCGGACTTACGCTGGCCCTGCAACCCGAGCGACTCTGTCAGTGGGTGCTTATCACTCCATCACCTCGAGCTGTTTAAGCAGCTTGTTTAACCAAGGAGGGAGGGAAAGGGAAACCTTTGGCCATTTGAGGGTTGCGTGCCAATGGAGGGAAAGGGGATGGATAAAAAGGGGCTGAGCACACGGTGCTGCCTCTTTTTAAACCCAGGCCCAAAGATGTCCTGGAATTCTGGGCCACTGGCCTGAAGGAGATGGTCAAACTGCCTGGCAGCTGGACTTTTGGAGTCTTGTTATTCCTGGGCTCCTGGTAGCGATGGCTCCCATTCCAGGGGATTCCTGCCAGGTAGTTTACCTCAGACAGCAGCTTTTATTCCCCCGTGTCACTTCTCCCAGTATCTGAGACTTTGGTCATGGGGATCAAGCATTTAACATGATTCCAAGAGGAACCGGATGGTTCATCTAGCGAGCCAGGCTCACCGATATTTGAGTAGTTAATAAAAATCCCTAGTTGCTGTGTGTAGGTCTAAAAAGTGAAGGTTAGTATCATTAGTCTTATTTTACAGACAGGGAATAACCTCTCCAACCTGTGGGAGAGGCAGGAATAGAACCCAGGTTTCCTGATACCAAAGTCAGGGCTTTGTTACCAGGCTACATCCTGTATTAGAAAGGGTGGGCCTGAAGCATGGGCCTGGTGTAAGGCCTGAGGCCTGAACCAAAGTAAGCAAGAGTTAGCTGAAGAGAAACAGGCAGGTCGTGTCAAAAGCAGACGGTTGCCTGAAAGTCTTGGGACTTAACCCTAACTGTCTTGCCTGGAAAGGTTGAAACCATAGACAAAAGGTCCTAGAAAGTCTCCAGGAATGCTAGAGAAGCAGGAAGCGAGTTGACAGGAGGCCAGGAAAGAAAATGGAAACAGAATTTGGGGTTTTGAATTGGAAGCAGTGATGTGCCTGTTGTTGTGTGATCATGCCTGGAAGATGTGAATTAAGCCAGGAACCTGGGCAAGCAGAATCCAGCGACTTTCTTGGCTAGGGAAAGACTAAATCTTGGAACAAGAGAGATGTGAGTAGAACAGGGAATTTTTAGTCAGACGCTACTAGGTTATTTTCTTTATTTTTTTAGTTTGTTGGACTTCTTTTTGCTAAGCACATGTAACTATCCCCCTTTACCCTAGAACTCTTCAAACTGAATCCCAGGGAAGCGATTTTCTGTGTTTTAATCTTTCTTTTTCCAGTTTCTTTGTAACACCTAGCAACCAAGTAGATACGCTGGAGGGCAGTAGATATGCTGGAGGGCAGGGATAGGGTCCAGAGTGACCTAGACAGATTAGAGGATTGGGCCAAAAGAAATCTGATGAGGTTCAACAAGGACAAGTGCAGAGTCCTGCACTTGGGATGGAAGAATCCCGAGCATAATTACAGGCTGGGGACCGACTGGCTAAGTAGCAGTTCAGCAGAAAAGGACCTGGGGGTTACAGTGGATGAGAAGCTGGATATGAGTCAACAGTGTGACCTTGTAGCCAAGAAACCTAATGGCATATTAGGGTGCATTAGGAGGAGCATTGCCAGCAGATCCAGAGAAGTGATTATTCCCCTTCATTCGGCTCTGGTGAGGCCACATCTGGCGTATTGTGTCCAGTTCTGGGGCCCCCACTATAGAAAGGATGTGGACGCATTGGAGAGGGTCCAGCGGAGGGCGACCAAAATGATTAGGGGGCTGGAGCGCATGACCTATGAGGAGAAACTGAGGGATTTGGGTTTGTTTAGTCTGCAGAAGAGAAGAGAGAGGGGGGATTTGATAGCAGCCTTCAACTTCCTGAAGGGAGGTTCCAAAGAGGATGGAGAGAGGCTGTTCACAGTAGTGACGGATGGCAGAACAAGGAGCAATGGTCTCAAGTTACAATGGGGAAGGTCTAGGTTGGATATTAGGAAAAACTATTTCACTAGGAGGGTAGGGAAACACTGAGATGGGTTCCCTAGGGAGGTGGTGGAATCTGCATCCCTAGAGGTTTTTAAGTCTTGGCTTGACAAAGCCCTGGATGGGTTGATTTAGTTGGGATAGGTCCTGCCTTGGGCAGGGGCTGGACTTGATGACTCCTGAGGTCTCTTCCAGCTCTATGGTTCTATGATTCTAAGTAATGTTTCACCAAGTGTATTTGTTTTGTTAATAGACGTCACATTTTTAAAACCATGATCTGATTCCTGCATCCTAGAGGGCGGAAGGTTCTGTATGCACGTGCCTAAGACAGCAAGCCATACTTCTAGGAGAAATTACAGGTTTTCAAGCTCTCTCTGGAGGGAGTGTCAAGGACAAGGAAGGTACCCCACAGGAGGGAATTCTGAAATGCGCCTGTCTGGTTCTCAAAGGGGTTTGTGCATTTGGATGGTGGCAGCAACACCAACACAAGCCTCCAGTGGCAGGGTATTTTAAAGTCTCTTGTGGGCCCCCACCTTCTGCACTTGGAGTGCCAGAGTGGGAAACAGCCTTGACATGACCCCTCTCCAATTTATCAACATCCATCTGGAATTCTGGTCACCAGAGCTGGGCACAGAACTCCAGCAGCAGAAGTTCAAGTGCCGAATAAAGAGGCTAAGTCAGTTCCCCACTCTGGCACTTGGAGTGCAGAAGGTGTGGGCCCAAAAGAGACCTTAAAATACCGTGTCTCTATGGGCTTCTGCTTCAAAACTCCCCAAGGTCACAGATTCCCTGAGCTTAGGAGGGTTGCTGCCTCTACCCAAGTGGAAAAAAACTTTTTCTTCTTGAACGCAGGAAGAAGTCACTTGGGAACGTATTCCAGAAGGGTACCCCAAACTCTTTTACACAAGAGCCAAAAGAAATCTGATGAGGTTCAACAAGGACAAGTGCGGAGTCCTGCACTTGGGACAGAAGAATCCCAAGCATTGTTACAGGCCTGGGACCAACCAGCTAAGTAGTAGTTCTGCAGAAAAGGACCTGGGGGTTACAGTGGATGAGAAGCTGGATATGAGTCAACAGTGTGCCCTTGTAGCCAAGAAGGCTAATGGCATATTAGGGGGCATTAGGAGGAGCATTGCCAGCAGATCCAGAGATGTCATTATTCCCTTTTATTTAGCACTTGGAAAGAAAAAAAGAAAAATGAAAACAAACTGTAATTTCTGATAGCTGTCCTCTTAGTCTTAGGCAGGTATACACAGACCTCCTATTACTTTCCAGGATACAAAATCAGATCATAGCCTTAAAATAGGTGATTATATTAAGAAAACAAAAAGGTATTCATTTGTAAAGCTGACTTGGCTGCTAGGAGTTATAGCGCAACTGAGAAAAGAACAGATTAAAACACAGACAATTGCATCCCTGGGATTCAGTTTAAAGTTATAGTGGGGAGAGGAGGGGATATGGATTTAGCACAGAGGAGTTTAACCAAACAACAAAACAAAAAAATAACCTGATCGCATCTAAATAAACATTCTCTATCTACTCAAGTATCCACACTTCCAAGGTCCAGTCCAATTCTAGGCCCAGGTATTCTTTTTTTTAGGCATGATGTCCCTGCCCAGTTCAATTCATCCCCCCCCCCCCCTCATCCCCTTCCGCAGCTCCAGGATTAAACTCACAAAGAAAAACAGCAGACAGATTCCCTTTTAATGCAGATCTGAACTCTTTCTTCTCACTGGTGCTCCTGGCTCCCTGCCAACACTTTCTAGCTAGCTAGGTTTAACCCTTTAGTCACTGAATACTGGGATGTTCAGAAAAGAACAGTGGGCCTCCCATCCATCACAGAAGCGAGACAGCCTCTTTACTCCTGCTCAAGCGTTTCCTGTTTATACATCCCAGAATTACAATAGCTTTTTAAGCCCCAACGCCACAATGGGAGCTCATGTTCTGCTGATTACCCACCATGACCTCTACATCTCTTTTCCCCGCCCTGCAAGTCTGGCCCACAGAACCATGGGAAGTGGCATAGGCTAGCCTGGGCCAGGGCAAAGGAACACGTGGGCCTTTCTCTTCTCCATCTCTCCCTCTGCATTGCACAGCAGGGCGCAGGAGTGCCAGGGGGCTCTGTGGACACTGTTTGGCTTAATGCCAGCGAAAGCAGGGTCTACAGGAGTACTTACGGGCTCCTAGTGTTAAGAGCTGTGATGTGGTTGCCTCAGCAGCGTGGCTCAGTGCTTCTGTTCTTGGAGCTCTGGTGTTATCAGTGGTCAGTGCAGGTAACGCAGTCTGCTCCTGCTGCAGATCTCGCTGTTATGCACAAAGACCGACCACAGGCACCGTCTGGTGACAGAGGCACTTGGCCAGGTTTATAGCCGTGTAGTCACAGATCTAGTGCCCTGGATTTGCGGTTACACGTGCACCAACTCAAGTGCTCCAGGATGAGGAGCAATTCAGTCAGTAAGTCTCTGTTGTCCCTTCGGCCATGCAAAAGGGGTAAGGCCAGGCACCCCAATATTTATAGCCTAAAATAAACTTGTCTGGTTTCAGACATTTGTTTGCTCCCTCCCCTTGTACCTAGTACCTTGAACCGAAAAATATTAGAAGAGACACTGTTGAGCATCCACTGCGGATGCGCTCGGTGAGGCTAATCTTCGTGTTTTACCTCATCCCCGTTGCAGGGTTCCAGACCAAGGAGGATATCTACTGCCTCGCTTTAGCAAAGGCCCTGTACACTGTGCCCACGCCAGTGACTGCTGGGTTTTATGCACCATGGGGACATTGCAAAAACCTGCTCTTACACAAAATCAAGGGTGAGTACTGCCCCGGGGAACGTAAGACGGGGAAGGAACCTTGTGGGGATGGGGATTAGTGGATGACAACTATCTCCAAAGAGCCAGAGCCACCCGTACTCATTTGCCGATTATGCAATCGCATAGGGGACCTGAAAATTTGGAGCAGCACTGGGTTTTCATGTCCACTCCACCCACCTGCCTCTTCCTATCCATGGTCTGTGGCTCTGCTTCCTCCAGCAGCAGAAGTTCTAGAAGATCTAGTTAATTTACAAGTGACAAAGTCTGCTCGAGCTACTGGCAGAACATCGACGACATGGTAATGAAGCCATTTAACAGGCATTTGCCAACCTCTGCTAAATGTTTGCTGAATTTACTGTGAGAGTCGACAGGACCTTAGTTTAAAATGTGTTTGTTTATTAGTGTGTGGATGAGGATTATAAAATCACATCGCTAAAAATTCAACATCCATCTGGGCTGCTGTTGGGCAGATGGGCACCAGTTTAATAGTACGGCGTAGGATCCCATCAATCCTAAGGATGGCTTTGCCAAGAGCTACCCATTCTTGATTGCTTCCCAGAAGGGAGGGATTGTGAAGCTGGAAGACCCTTCAGGAGGAGAGATTTAAGGCACTGCCAGGTACCTAACATATCTTCCTCTTTTATCTCAGAGAACATGGAAAACGAATCGAAGAAGAAAGACCAGGAGGAATTTCAGCGGACGCAGAAGATGCAGCGTGACAACACTGGCCGGGATCTCCTCAAGCTACTGTTACTCATGATCTTCTACCGCCCGGTCCTGACGGAGCAGCAAAAGTGGAGAAGGAACGTGAAACACGTCTTCATCCATTTCAGCGCCTGGGAGTACGCGGGCTGCGACCAGCTCTGGGCAGGCCTCATTACCACACTGTGCGACGGCATCGAAAGCCACTTTGGTCTCCTACCCATGAGCATTTACAGGACCATAGACAGGAAATGTAGCATCATCGAAAGACCAGGGGATCAGGAATGGGTTAGCAAGAAGTTCCTCTTCCTCCCGCTGTGGGCGGCTGTGATCCTTTTGATCATGGTAGCTATTGGGGTGGGTGGTCTCCTCCTAGTGTTTGGGATCCCCATCGGGGATGCCTCGGGAGACGCCATAGCTGTCGTGGAAGGCATTGGGGTGACGGCTGTCAGCGTCTCTGCAGCAGCTGCCATACGGCTCACTATCACAGTGGTACGAAACATTATCGTCACCCAGAAGAGCCAGCTGGAGAGACAGATGAACCAGACGGCTCTCAGCGCACAGCTGGGCTTCATGAGCTGCGTGAAAAGCGAAGTCAGGACAATCACTGGGTTCCTGCAGTACATGGAGATCTTCCAGCGGCGGAAGCTGCGGGTGGTGCTGGAGATCACCCACTTGGATACATGCAGCCCTGACAAGGTGGTGGGCGTCCTTGATGCCATGAACATTCTCCTCTCAGACGATGACGCCCCTTTCATCTTCATCCTGGCTGTTGACTCCAGCATCATTGTCGACTGCGTGGAAAGCTCCAAGTATATGAGAGGTATGGCCAACAACGGCTACGAGTTCTTAAACCGCATCGTCACCCTGCCCTTCTCTGTCCCTCGGATGGACTGCGACACCAAGCGGAGGCTGATCAGGAATATCATCGCGCGCAAGGAGCAGCTAGAGGCAGAGGTCGGCTTCCGGCAGGATGGCAGGATGGAAGCCAGCTCTGACTTCCTCAACATCTCTCGCTACCATTCGGCCAACCACGAGGCCCAGAATCCAGTTGCAGAGGACAGCCAGATACCTCTCATGGTTGGAACCCCAGCGCTGGGAACCGGCAGCTGCGGGAAAGGTATCCGAGCCAAAGACCTCATTCAAGATGCTTTCGACTACCTCCTGGATGACGCCTTGAAGGAATTCATGACAGACAACGTGGTGCAAATGCGGCGCATCGTGAACACCGTCACCATCACCATCAGGCTGCTGGCGAGTAACATCCCCAAGGATGAAGTGTGTCCGAAGAAGGTGGTGGAATGGGTGCTCCTTGCCAACCAGTGGCCGTGCCGTCTGAGCTGGCTCTTGCAGTGCATCGAGGATGAGGAGCAGAGGAGTCGAATGGGCAGCTGCCATGGAAGCCCGCTCCGCCACGACATGTCTCTGTGGGAGGTCTACGAGAAGTACATGGAAGAGCTGGACATGCTGAAAGGCCAGATGGAAAAGCTGCTGGAACTGGACCAGGATCCCGAGCTGTTCCACACTTTCCTGTGCGGCAGGTTTCGGGTGGAGGAGGCCCTCTTCTACCTCCCCTTCACGGTCAATTTGGACCCATCCCTGAAAAGACAGATGGAGCTGCAACGTGGCAGCCACAGACTGAAACGGACAAAGAAATTCGACAAGCTCAGCACCTGCACTCTGCTGGGTATGACGGTGGAGGATGTCTGCCGAGAGGTGGGTCACCCTTGGGTTTCCTTCCTTCGAGCAGGGCCAGCTGTCGATAGAATGTCCATGCCTCTTCATCGCAAGAAGCATGTCATTCATGTGACAGCAGCTGCCCACAGATGATGGCTACAGGCAGAGCCATCTTTGCAAATCGTGGGGCCCTGAATAATTGAGGGCCCTTCTGCAGGATTGCCTGGGCCTTTTCCCCTCATGCAGCTTCTGCTGGAGGTCTGGTCGTTCCTACTACCTCCCTACCCCAAGCAGGGCTCAGGAACTAGAGCAGAGTTGCAGATCCTCTCTGCTTGCTAGCTTGCTGCTGCTGCTGATTTGAACCCCGTAGCAGATTTGAACCTAGGCCCTCTAGGAGTGTGTCTAAACTACATGGCTCCGTCGACGGAGCCATGTAGATGAGGCTGATGGGCAGAGGGAAATGAAGCTGCGATTTAAATAATCGTGGCTTCATTTAAATTTAAATGGCTGCCGCGCTCTGCCGACCAGCTGATGATCAGCTGTTTGTCGGCAGATCGGGGCAGTCTGGACGCTTCCCCGTCGACGTGAAAGCCCTTTGTCGACCTCCCCGGTAAACCTCATCCCACGAGGCATCAGGGGGAGGTCGACAAAGGGCTTTCATGTCGACGGGAGCGTCCACACTGCCCCGATCTGCCGACAAACAGCTGATCATCAGCTGGTCGGCAGAGCGCGGCAGCCATTTAAATTTAAATGAAGCCGCGATTATTTAAATCGCGGCTTCATTTCCCTCTGCCGATCAGCCTCATCTACATGGCTCCATCGATGGAGCCATGTAGTTTAGACACACCCCTAGAGGCCTCGACAGCTGGAGCCATGAAGGCAGCTGGCTCCCAGCTTAGGATGTAGAGCTCCCTTGTTCTTATCTCTGGCTGTAAGAGGTCCAATTGCCACACGAAGGGACAGTGAACCACACACACTAGGTGTGTGGATTACACTGCCAGCTGAGAGGAGCACGTGGGGGAGGGCGAAGGGAAAAGCCCTGCAGCAGACAGGACACAGCGTCCCCAGAGACGAACCGGCAGAGGCATATCCTCAGACATACAAGAACACATGGCTGCTGCATTGGGGAACTCAAAAATTTGGTGCCCAAATTTTCCGGTGCCCTATGCAGCTACATATTTCCCATGGGCCTAGGGACAGCCCTGACTACGGGCCCCAGAGCTGGGAGAAAACTGTCCCACATAACTGGTGCATAACTGGAGGGAGAGGAGCGAGAACTAGTGGGGGTAGGATGTTGAGGGGAACAGGCGGTGTGGGATGGGGGCTTTCGGGGAAGGCACAGTGTGGGTTTGAGGCCTCAGGAGTAGGGGGGGCACATGAGAGGGAATGGGCAGAGTGAGGATGAGGGGGAAAGGGTGATGTAGGGGGCAAGGCCACAGTCCGGGCTCTGCTAGTTCCCCCACTTTCTGCTGCTCCTGACTCTTGGTTTGCACAAAACATTTCTTCTTGGAACAACTCGGTTCCTTGGAGCTCTTTCCTCCAACCCCGAAGCCATTGGCTGGCTCTCCCCGGGTTCATCCTTTACGCTCTGAAGTGACTTGGGTCGGTTTTAAGACTGGGAGACCCGTAGCTGTCTGTTATGCACTCCAGAGAGAAGAGAGGCAAAAACATAAATACTCTTGCTGGAGGCCTGCAGCGTAATACCCCTTATCCAGAATAACACACAAGAACCCTGAGGCTATGTCTACACTGCTAGCTTTTGCCTGCAGAGAGCATGCTAATGAGTGCTAAGAAGTTTCTAATGAGTGCTTCATTAGCATACTCTCTGCCTGCAAAGGCCCGCAGTGTAGATATAGCCTTAGGTCGAGAGGCCCAACTCCACCCCCGTCAGGCTGACTGCATGCTTCCCTCCAGCCTACAAGCAGGGTCAGGAAACCTTCCCTCTTCATTTCAACACACCCCTCCAGTGGTCCCTGCATTGCTAGCTTTTGCCTGCAGAGAGCATGCTATTTCCCCTGCCGTGCCAACTTGCTCAGCGGTGCCCCTAGCAGAATCCAAGCACACGGCAGTGGGGTGTGCAGGGTACCATACCTGGCCCCACAGCCGGCCGGCCCGCCTTGTTTGCTAGAATCTGAGCAAGCCCAGACAGGTTCCTCTCGGGAGCTATAGCGGACCCTTCCTAAAAACGTGTTTGGCGACATGTTCAGTAGATGCACGGCACTAACGGGTGCTCCCACTTCTCTTCCAGATGGACACAATCGGCTTGAAGGAGGAAAACGTCCCGCTGTACAAACAGAGGCTCAGGGACCATAATCTCAACGGGCGCGCGCTGGTCTACAGTGACAACACTGAAATCAAAGAGGCCCTGCACATGAGTCTTGGCGAATGGACCCTCTTTAGCATCCATTTCCTTGGAGTGTTTCCCCCGGCGAATTTGGCCTCTTCTGTGGTGTCCCCCGTCCCGTTCCACGTCAGGCCAGAGGCTCTGAAGAACACGGTTGCCTTAAGAGAGACTGTGGCGAGAGGGAGCAAGCTCTCTCTGAACAGCTCCAGGGAAGATCTTTGGGAAAAGAGATAACTCTAAATCCTGAACACAGAGGTGAAAGTGCCCTGGTGCGCAGCTCCAGCAAGAACTGCAAAGACCTGGGCTGCAACAGGACAGTACCTGTGAGAAACTGTAAAGTTACTTTCACGGCCGCCTGTACAAAACCAGAAGCAAGATCGGGGCTTTCGCCCACAATGTACCTCCCTGCGTCTCCAGTGACATCGCACGGATGAATCATAGAATCCTAGAGTTGGAAAAGACCTCAGGAGTCATCAAGTCCAGCCCTCTGCCCAAGGCAGGACCAATCCCAACTCAATCATCCCAGCCAGGGCTTTGTCAAACGGAGACTTAAACACCTCTAGGGATGGAGATTCCACCACCTCCCTAGGGAACCCAGCCCAGTGCTTCCCCACCCTCCTAGGGAAATAGTTTTTCTTAATATCCAACCTAGACCTCCCCCGCTGTAACCTGAGACCACTGTTCCGTGTTCTGCCATCCCTCACTACTGAGAACAGCCTCTCTCCATCCTCTTTGGAACCTCCCTTCAGGAAGTTGAAGGCTGCTATCAAATCCCCCCTCACTCTTTGCTTCTGCAGGCTAAACAAACCCAAATCCCCCAGTTTCTCCTCATAGGTCATGTGCTCCATACCCCAAATCATTTTGGTCAAGCTCCCCTGGACCCCCTCCAATGCGTCCCCATCCTTCCTGTAGTTGGGGGCCCAGAACTGGACACAATACTCCAGATGTGGCCTCACCAGAGCCGAATAAAGGGGAATAATCACTTCTCTGGATCTGCAGGCAATGCTCCTCCTAATGCCCCCTAATATGCCATTAGCCTTCTTGGCTACAAGGCCACCCTGTTGACTCATCTCCGGCTTCTCATCCACTGGAATCCCCAGGTCCTTTTCTGCTGAACTGCTGCTTAGCCAGTCGGTCCCCAGCCTGTAACAATGCTTGAAGCAATCAGATGACAAGAGAAGAATTAAGGATCCGGGGGGGGGGAGGAGGGGGGGACTGTACTGGGTCTGAGGGATTTGGGGCACATTCATGTCAACGGGGCTGGTGACAGACGTTGTCGGGCCCTGGGTAATGTATGGGAGGGGGTCGGCTCAAGACCCCCTCAAAGGGGCAAGGCTCTAGACCCCCTGAAAGGGGCAAAGCTAAAGGTAGGAGGGGCAAGGCGAGGGCCATTCAGGCCTTAGCGCCACCCACCTTGCACCAGACAGAGCTCTAGGATTGATTTCATTTGCCCGTGTCTCTGGCAGTGGCGGCTGCCATAATAGTCGATACAGTGACCCAGAGGCCTGGACCCTTTTAAATCATCAGCTCCCGAGACAACTGCCCCCTTTGCCTCTCCCCCTCCCCATCCGTGGCCCCTGTCTGTGGGGCTTCAGACCCTGGTGGTCAAAGTATTTTGGTCTGGTTAGTACAGCAGGGGACAGGGAGTTGGGACATACGGGTCCTATTCCTAGCGCTGCCACTGGCTTGCTGTGTTTTTGAACAAGCTGCTCCTCCTTTTTGGGACTCAGTTGCCTCTGTAGTAAGTTGCGGGTTGGTAACATAAAATCAGCAGGCCCGAATAAAGGCCGGTAACATAAAAACAGCAACAGGCCTGAAATCTAGGAAGCAAGACTTTGGCTCAGTGGAACCGCAGGCAGGAAAGAGAAATAGTATAAGCCAGATCAAGCATAAAGGTCCAGGCACAGGTACCAAGCACATTTATAGAATCCTATAAATGGAAGAGACCTCAGGAGTCAACAAAAAATCCTCATTAAAAAAAAAAATTGTTTGGTGTTCCTCGGTCTTAAAAAGTTTAAGAAACACTCGTCTAGACAGTACTGGGTCCTGCCATGAGGGCAGGGGACTGGACTCGACCTCTCGAGGTCCCTTCCTGCCGGCTACATGTGGCAATGAAACGGTAATTCGAACTAAGTCCTTAGTTCGAATTAACTGTTACATCTCATTCTATAGCCGCGCGGCAGTTACTTCGGGCTAGTGGAATTTCAAAATGGCGACCGGACGGGAACATGCAAATAAAGCCTGGGCTATTTAAATCCCGGGCTTCATTTACAACTCCGGTTGCCTGCTTTGCCTACCTAGCTCAAATTAACGAGCTAATGTAGACATACCCTTATTGACTAATTGAGTAGTCGATGGAAATTCCACCAACTACTGAATTAGCTGATTAAGCGCAATTTAACATCCCTCGGTTGAGCTACCACATATGTTTTAGAAAGACATCCAATCTTTATGGCTTGTGTGTATTTCAACACATTAAATTCCGAGCAAGTTGCTGAAGTTTCTTTTTTTCATCATGATTGGCAATTTGACCAGCCTTATACAGTAATGGATCTTTACCATTCCTCTGATTTCTTTTGTTCCTGATATATTTAAACATTTCCTAATTATCCTTTATGTTACTGGTTATAGATTTTTTTTTTCAATTTTAGCTTCTCCTATCAACTGTTTGCTTTTTCATAACTCGCGTCCTCCCTTTTTTCCCATTTGCTTCATTTTTTTTCTTGTGGTGTTTATGACAAAAACTAAAACATAGGACATAAACTTTGAGTCCTATTTATAGTACTTCAGGTTGGTTTAATGGAAAAATGGTTTGGTATAGAGTAAATTGGAGTTCAAAATAACCCTTTCTCGGGCAATTTTTCTCTCGAAAGCCTCACCTTTTTCAGCCTCCTTCCACTAACTTCTGATTTTAAATGTCTGGATTGTTAGACATGTGCTCAGGAAACCTTACCTGTCACTAAACATAGATTTTGTTTGTGTTAATTATAGATATGAATGGAGCTAGTTAATCCCTGTTGTAAGATTCCAGTGGAGCCAAAGAAAGTAAACAAGTAACTAATTTGGGTCAATCTTTCTACTTGACAGTCCCTAGGAATCTACCGTTTCAACATTTCCTGGGAACAGTAACACAAGTTAGAACAGTGATAGAAATGTAGCCGTGTTAGTCTGGTGTAGCTGAAACGAAATACAGGACTATGTAGCACTTTAAAGACTAACAAGATGGTTTATTAGATGATGAGCTTTCGTGGGCCAGACCCACTTCCTCAGATCAAATAGTGGATCTGAGGAAGTGGGTCTGGCCCACGAAAGCTCATCATCTAATAAATCATCTTGTTAGTCTTTAAAGTGCTACACAGTCCTGTATTTTGTTACAAGTTAAAACACTCATTAATTTTGGCTTCATTCAGCTTTCCCTTCGAACAAATTAAAAACATAGTTGATAAGTGGCAAAGTTGGTGCATGGGAGTGAAGGACACGTTAGCTCATTATGCCTACACAGGGGGATGTCACACTGGTCTGACCAGTTCCAAGGACAGTTGGGCTGCCATAGAAAGGGATGCAGAGCTGCTCTTCAGGAGCTCCATGGATTAGAGCTATACTGCTGTTGAAGGAATTGGGGCTCTCAAATAAAAGAAGTCCCTTGCCTTAGAATCATAGAATCCCAGGGCTGGAAGAGACCTCAGGAGTCATCGAGTGCAGCCCCCTGCCCAAAAGCAGGACCAATCCCAACTCAATCATCCCAACCAGGTCTGTGTCAAACCAGGACTTAAAAACCTCTAGGGATGGAGATTCCACCATCTCCCTAGTTAGCCCATTCCAGTGCTTCCCCATTCTCTTAGGGAAAGAGTTTTTCCTAATATCCAACCTACACCTCCCCCACTGCACCTTGAGACCATCACTCCTCGTTCTGCCATCGTCACCACTGTGAACAGCCTCTCTCCATCCTCTTTGGAACCTCCCTTCAGATAGTTAAAGGCTGCTATCAAATCCCCCGTCATTCTTCTGCAGACTAAACAAGCCCAACTCCCTCAGCCTCTCCTAAGTCATGTGCTCCAGCCTCCTAATAATTTTTGTTGCCCTCCACTGGACCCTCTCCAATGCGTCCACATCCTTCCTGTAGTGGGGGGCCCAGAACTGGACACAATACTCCAGACGTGGCCTCACCACATCCCAATAAAGGGGAATAATCACTTCCCTAGATCTGCTGGCAATGTTCCTCCTAATGCACCCTAATATGCCATTAGCCTTCTTGGCTACAAGGGCACACTGTTGACTCATATCCAGCTTCTCATCCACTGTAACCCCCAGGTCCTTTTCTGCAGAACTGCTACTTAGCCAGTCGGTCCCAGCCTATAACAATTCTTGGGATTCTTCCATTCAAGTGCAGGACTCTGCACTTGTCCTTGTTGAACCTCATCAGATTTCTTTTGGCCCAATCCTCCAATATGTCTTGGACACTCTGCACCATATACCCTACCGTCCAATGTATCTACCTTTCCCCCTAGCTTAGTGACATAGGCAAACTTGCTGAGGGTGCAATCCATCCCCTCATCCAGTCATTAATAAAGATGTTGAACAAAACCGACCGTAGAACCGGTCTTTGAGGTACTCTGCTTGAAACTGACCGCCAGTCCGACATCGAGCTGTTGATCACTACCCATTGAGCCCAACAGTCTAGCCCGATTTCTATCCATCTTACAGTCCATTAATCCAATCCATACTTCCTTAACTTGCTGGCAAGAATAAGTCCAGGTATATCACATCCACTGAATTCCCCATGTCTACAGAGCCAGTTACCTCGTCATAGAAAGCAATCAGGTTCGTCAAGCATGACTTGCCCTTGGTGAATCCATGCTGACTGCTCCTGATCCCTTTCCTTATTCTAAGTGCTTCAAAATGGATTCCTTGAGGATCCCCTCCCTGATTTTTCCGGGGAGTGAGGTAAGGCTGACCGGTCTGTAGTTCTGTGGATTGTCCTAAGGAACATCTTGGTACCATTTACCTCCCACAAATAAAGTACATACCGACCTATGTTCAGGACCAGGTCAAAGTTTACAGCATAACAGATAGTAAGTTGACAGTATGAAGACTAGGAAGTAAGCCTCCTTCTGCAAGGTAAGGGACGGTAACCAGGTAACAGGGGGTAGCAACCTGATACATCAGGAATGTATAAAAGTTCACCTCAAATGGTGTTCACCAGCTGACTGTGTGGGGGCACTGGATGGTGCTCAGTGGGTGTTAGGACATTGCCACGGCTTCCATAAAGTGTAGCGGCGCAGCGCTGAGTCTGTTCGCTGGCAACTATTATTGCATGTTGTTACGCAAAAAATCTGCTTGGGCGATTTCGAATCTTCTCTGGTTTGTGGTCTCTGGGGACTCTGGGCACGGAGACCACATCCAGCGATAGTGACTCGGCTCTGCAACTTTAGCGAAGAGCCAGGTGGCTTGTACCTCATGCAGTAGAGAAGGCTCCAGACTTACAAACCAGGTAACAGAACTTTTGCGTTCTCCTCCAGCAGCAGGCGCTCCGACACAGCTGGACTGAGTACAACACCTGCAAATAACCCAGTTAGTTAATGCAAGCATAAAGAGAGCCAGCCTGGCCAGATGCAACCATTCATTAACTTCCAGGCCAGAGAGGGCCATTGTGATCTTCAGTCTAGCCTGGCATCCTATGAGGTGCACACAGGCCCTTCTCTTCCACTTGTTTAAACAGAGGCACCCTGGGGCACCTTAAAGACTAACATGTGTATTTGGGCATCCGCTTCCAGGGGTAAAAAACACTTGGACCTGCTTTTCCTCCGCAACAGCTGATGCCCAAATAAATCTTCAAGGTGCCACAGGACTCCTTGTTAGTAATGACTGTTGGGGTTGCCCCTCTAAGGCTATGTCTACACTGCAGGCTTTTTGCACAAGAACAGCTGTTCTTGCGCAAAAACTTGCAGAGTGTCTACACTGCGTGCGTGTTTTTGCACAAGTATTACAGTACAGCATCAGCAAACAGGGCTTCTTCCGGAAGAGTTATTCCTCTCCCCACGAGGAATAAGCCCTCTTGCACAAGAGCTCTTCCAGAAGGCGGCAGTGTAGACAGGCAACATGAATTTCTTGCGCAAAAAACCCCTACGGCTAAAATGGCCATCAGAGCTTTCTTGTGCAAGAGAGTGTCGACACTGCCATGGATGCTCTTGTGCAAAAGCACATCTCTTCTGCAAAAGCACATGGCAGTGTGGACGCGCTCGTATGGAAGACCTTTTGCACAAGAACTCTTCTGCAAAACAGTTCTTGTGCAAGAAGCCTGCAGTGTAGACAGAGCCCACGAGTTTCAGAGGGGTAGCTGAGTGAGTCTGTAACAGGAAAAACTTAAAACACAACATATAGTCACCTTAAAGATTAACAAACCGTGTCAATGGGATCATGAGCTTTCCTGGGCATAGCCCACTTCTTCAGACGACTGGAGTGTTGTATGTCCAGAACCAAAATGAACAGGGGAGGAAAAAATGGGAGGGGCGAAAAAAGGAGGCAGGGGGTATGTAAATATCACAGGGAAAACCCAGCTGGTATGTAACGGGCACCACTGATAAGAGTTGTTTGGAATTTCCCAGGAACCGATCGGGGTTTCTTAGGAACAAGTTTAAAAAGGGGTGAGAATCGGGGTGAACTGGGTGGATGCCTGGGTGAGGGTTGGGTCGAACAACGCAGGGAGGGAAAAGCAGGAGCGTGGGGCGTGAGGGCAGGTGAGCGCTGCGGTGAAAGCCACGTGCGCAGGCCGGGCCGGGCCCCTCTCTCCTCCAGCTGACTTGCAACTTCCACTGCCGGCCCACGTGGCCCTCGAAGGGCGGAGCTTCCCCTTTCCTGCGCCCGCCCCTGGGGCCCTCCAGCCAATGGGAAGCGAGGGCTAATGTTGCTGGTGTTTCAACATTCGGAGCCGGCTGGCACAGCTGCTGCCGCGGGCCCGGGAGCTGCGAGCAGGCAGGAGGCGGAGGTGAGGGGCGGGGGGCGGTGACTCCTGGCCTCCCAGCGCAGGGGGGTCCAGGTCCGGGTCCGTCCGGGGTTACCAGGCCGCGCACTCCCCTCGCTCTTGGAGGCGACGCTGGTGCCAGTGTCTGCTTCAATGCGACCCTACAATAACAAGCCCCAATCGGCCGAGTCGCTGCTTGTTTCACCTCGTGTCCCCCTGCGCTGCAGAAATCCCGCCTCTGCTGGGCCAGCCCCGAGACACGGGGTTGCCCCTGGATTGTAAGCAAGCTGCCCCCTTCTCCCCCATGCTCCCCATTCCCTGAATATCAGTCCTGCCCCCACAGCCTGCACAAATCTTCATCCTTTAGGACCAAATAGGAAGGGGAGGGGGCGAGGGATTATTTTCTTTATTCCCACCCCCCCTAACGGAAGGAGCTGTTCTCTGTGTCTGTGTTTACAAACCAAGGAACGTGTTTCTCCCTGGTTTGGGTTGGTTTTTTTTTTGCCTGTTTCTTGACAAGATTGATTGAAATGTTGGTCTGACTAGAGTAGTCCCCAAGTTTAGCGCCCTGCCCTGAAGCAGGACGAAGTCAACCAAGACCTACGGGTTTGTCTAACCCTGTCTAATTCTTTCTTCCCACCCATGCTTCCCCAGAAGGGATCAGACAGGCTGTACACAGAGGGTGTTTAAGTCTCAGCTTGACAAAGCCCTGGCCGGGTTGATTTAGTTGGGATTGGTCCTGCCTAGAGCAGGGGGCTGGATTTGATGACCTTCTGAGGTCTCTTCCAGCTCTATGATTCTATGATTCCCTCCCCTTTCCTTCACCATCATTAATATCCTTTTGCAGTGAGTTCCAGAGGTTGATTATACACTTCAAAATACGTCCGTTTTAACTAGAGCTGGAAGGAAGTTTTCTGAGGGGCTGTTTTTCCATTGGAAAATGCTGATTTTAGTGACCTTTTGTTTGGAAGGGGAAAACTCCACCATTTCAGAACATTAAAATGTAGTTTTCCATTCCTGAAATGACTCTTTGTTTGGTCTCTTTAAAGTTTATCTTCCGTAATCCACCGTACTACATTTAAAAAAAGTCAAAATCTAAACAAAACGTGAATTTATTTGCAGAACTGTGTGTGATCAGGAAAAAAAAGTCAAAATCCTGGAATTTCTAGTCCCAATTCAACCCTACTTTTAGCCACCTTGGTGCCAGGGATGTAAAATCTCATTTAATTAGCTAACCAGTTAAACAATATGTTGAACCAGTTAACCGATTAAATGGGACACGTAGGACGTGTTAAAGATGGGCTTGGAGCAGCCCACACACCTACCCCCTTGGCACACTGCTGTGACTGCTGAGCAACCCTACCCGTGGCGTGCCAGAGTGCCCTCTGCCTATGGCTGGTGGAGGGCTGCTCCAGCCCCCTCTGGTTAACCATAACCGGCTTACTGGTTAACCATTCACTTCCGAACTTGGTGTCCCCACTGCTAACATTAGGACAGTGGTCCCCAACACGGTGCCCGCATTTGTATGCGCCCGCCAAGTGCTCAGGGCTGGCCTGGCCCCGGGCACGTGGCGCATGTGCGGTGCCGGAGCTGGCCCCGGGCGCATGGTGCACGGTGAGCGCCGGCCCCGGGGGCGCCGCAGATTGGCTGCCCGCGCTATGGCCACGTGGCGCCTGGGGGGAGCGCAGGCTCCGGGCGTGCGGCACTTGCAGGGTGCGCCAGCCCTGGGCGCACAGCGCTTGGAGAGCGCCGGCCCCGGGCGCGCGGTGCTTGGGGGGGCGAGAGTGCCAGCGCTAGTGCCGGCCCCGGGCGCGTGGCGCTTGCAGGGTGCGCCGGCCCCGGGCACGCGGTGCTTGGGGGGAGAGCGCCGGTCCCGGGCGCGCGGCGCTTGGTGGGAGGCCCGGCCCTGGGCATGCGGAACTTGTGGGGGGGGGGGCGGCCCTGGGAATGTGTCTATGGGGGGGCCCTGCCCCCGGGTGCGCAATGGGGGGCTCCGCTCCAGGGCGCCCTGCGGGCAAACAGCCACACCCCTTGGCGCCCGGCAACCTCAAATGGTTGGGGACCACTGCATTAGGAGAAGCCATTGGCTGCCTCCCCTGCCCCGCCCCATTCCTTCTTTGACATTCCCCTGCTCCCATGGGGGTCACGCTGCCCCCCTTTGAGAGCTGATGCTGAAAAGTGCTGGGAAAGCTCGGGGCGATTATCTGCCTGACCCCGGTGAATAGGAGCTGGCAAAGGCCCTGAAGTGTGACAGACCCTGGAGCTGTGACCGGCCCTTTCACCCAGCAGGATGTGCCGAATGCCCCAGAGGACCAAGGGATGGTGGGCGTGGCACTTCAAGCACACCTTGATTTTCTTCTGTCAGGGCTGGGGCATCGGACCGTCCAGGCTGGGTTCCTGTGATTTCCCGCGCGTGCTGGGCGGATGGTTTCCTGTCCAGTGCAGATCGCTGCTGGTGCGGGACCTCTGCATATAAATGCTGGGTAAGTCCTGGTGGGTTTTTAATGGGCAGTGTCATGTGGTTTGGTAACTCAGGGTGCCCGTGTATAAAACTATGGTACGCCCACATCTTGAATACTGTGTACAGCTGTGGTCTCCTCACCTCAAAAAAGATATTTTGGCCTTGGAAAGGGTTCAGAAAAGGGCAACTAACATGATTAGGGGTTTGGAACGAGTCCCATATGAGGAGAGGTTAAAGCGATGGGACTTTTCAGTTTAGAAAAGAGGAGACTGAGGGGGGATATGATAGAGGTCTATAAAAACATGAGTGGTGTGGAGAGGGTGAATCAAGAAAAGTGATTTATTAGTTCCCATAATAGAAGAACTAGAGGACACCAAATGAAGTTAATGGGTAGCAGGTTTAAAACTAATAAAAGAAAGTTCTTCTTCACACAGCGTGTAGTCAACCTGTGGAACTCCTTGCCAGAGGAGACTGTGAAGGCTAGAACTATAACAGGATTTAAAGAGAAGCTAGATAATTTCACGGAGGTTAGGTCCATAAAAGGCCATTAGCCAGGAGATAGAAATAGTGTCCCTGGCCTCTGTTTGTGGAAGGCTGGAGAAGGATGGCAGGAGACAAATCGCTTGATCATTGTCTTTGGTCAACCCTCTTTGGGGCACCTGGTGCTGGCCACTGTCAGCAGACAGGCTACCCAGTACTGCCGTTCTTATGTTAGGGTTCTTGGTTGGGGCACAGGGCAGAGCCCATCGGTTCAGAGCTGCTAAGAGCAGAGTTATTTGCACTTACGTCCCAGCCAGACTCCCTCGTATCCCCTAACGCAGGGCTGGGGGGATCCTTTTTTGGGTCGGGGGCCACAGAGAAATCCGTCGGGCCTTGTAGGAGTTGGGCGGCAGGAGTGGAGCTTAGTGCCTACGGGGCCAAGGGAAACAGAGAGGGCACCATGTCCACAGGGCCGGGGTGCCATTTTCCCTAGGGCCTCCGGGCGGGTGGGGGGGGGAGTGTGTCTATGGTCTAGGAGCCAGGGCCCACCAAAGATGAATCCGACCCAGGCTCTGGTACATCTCTGCAGCGCTGCCGGCCGGTTCCCCCACCTCTTGGTCCTCAACCCAACTAGACCCGCTTCCCGACGGCTGGTTGCCCCCCGGTGTAGCCAGACATAAAGCCCCATTTTAACATCCATCTTTGTCTGCTTAAAACCATGCAGGGCACATAAGAGCTGGAAAACAGCATATTCTTTGAAAACCTTGGAGCAGGAGGTTTAGATATGCTGGCTCAGTGACCGTGACCAACTGTAAGCAGAGATAAGAGGGTGGTCGAACTAATTGTTGACCAAGAGGCTGTACATCGTGCCCTTGACTGAAACCCATATTGATACGAACACATACCCGTCCACGGGAGAAGGAATCTCCCGCCCAACAAGAACATCCGGCAGTCCTAATTTAGTTATCTTCCTCTCTTACAAGTGTAAATTAACTTGTAACCTGCTTGTAAGAACTGGCACCACAAAATGGACCAGTAAAATTTGGCCTCTGAAGATAAGAAAGAGAATACGGGCCCCCAGGGGTATAAAAGATTTGCCCAGCAGCACATTTGCTTTGTGTGTCAATCTACCATCTATCTGCTAGTCGGGTTTGGTGTTTGACCTCCCGAGGTTCCAGAGGGGACGCCCACCTCGTATTCGTCTTTCCGAGGAATTGAGAGACCGGCCCTGGCCTGACACGCTGGAGTCGAGAGGCACAGAAGGGGGTAAAAATTGGACCTGGATGTGGTCCTTTGTTTAAGTATATATACATAGTGTTAGAGCTCTTTAAAGATTAAGCTGTCACTTGGTACCATTATTTTCTATTTTCTATCTTTACCTTTTTCCTGTACCATTTTAAGATCTATATTTTGTTAATAATTAAGAAATAAAGCAATAGCCATTGTAACCATATGATTTATAAGTTCCTTTAATAAACCTGTAACTGTTTAAGTTTTTAACCTGACTCCTTCAGTTGCTGTAATAGAACCAAGCACAATTTAAAAGAACTTCAGCCAGTCATAAAAGGACAGACATAGGGAGAGCTTAGGCGTTTGGATCTGTGTCACTCCCAGGTGACAAGATCCGTTGGGGCACCTTTCCAGCCTTTCCCAGGCTGCCCGCTGCGAAGGAACTTTTGTGTTCTAGCAGTTAAAATCTAAAGTGTAATAAGCTCTTCCTACACACTAGGGCGTCTGTTAGCCTGTTTGGCTACCCTCTGCGACAGGACCTTGGTCCTAGCAGTAAAGTCACGGACGTTAAACACTCGAGGCTCCTTTCAGCCTTCTGGGCTGCCCGCTGCGACGAGACTTCGTGTCTTAGCAGTTAAAGACTTAGGAGACATACCCACACACACTGCCCTGACCGTCGGCTGACACCCGGCCAGCCCCGCTCCCTCCAGCCCCCTCCCAGCCAGCCCTGCTTCCCGGCGGCCGGTTCCCCCCCACCCCCTCTCTTCCAGCCAGTCCCCCCCCCCCCCCCCCGGCCCCTGCTGTTCGGTATTTTTTTTAAACCATCTGGTAACCCTAGCAGGTGGGGGTGAAAAGTGCATGGAAATGCCTGCACAGGCGCGTCTGGGAATGAGATGCTGCTCTAACATCTCCGCCTCTGTTCACTTCCAGCCCCTGCCTCGTGGCGCTGGCCCCCCCGTGGCCTGGGAGGGCTCCCCAGGCGCACCATGGCCCGGCATAGCAAGCTGCAGAAGCACGTCCTGAGCCTCTACAGGCAGTTCCTGCGCACCGGCCGGGAGAAGCCGGGATTCCTGCCTCGCATCCAGGCCGAGTTCCGGAAGAACGCCAGCATCCCCCGGGCCGACGTGATGCACATCGAGTATCTGCTCCGCCGTGGCCAGAGGCAGCTGGCGCAGCTCCGAGACGCGAACACCAAACAGATGGGCACCTTTGTCCAAGCCAAACCGGAGGAGCAGTGACCCCTGCTGGTTGGCGCAAGCGTCTGTCTTGTACTGGGACGGTTGGGGGTGAATTCACAGATCAGCCTTCCTGGTTCTCACATCCCTGTGCACCCCTCGTGTCCAAACACAGGTGCCTGGCTTGGCATTTGCTGAGCTAAGGTGTCTTTATTGGCAGCCAAGCTTTTAAACAGTTCAGGTGTGGATGGGTGATCTGGAGGAGATGCTCTTGTTTCCAGGATCTGGTACACAATTCATTCTACCCCTGCTGGCTCCTCTCTTCGGGTATGTCTACACTACAGCGCTAGTTCGAACTAAGCTAATTCGAACTAACGCGTCTAGAACTAAAAACTAGTTTTGCTAATTCGAACTAGCAAGTCCACATTGAGTGGACTCTGAACAGGGCTTAAGGATGGCCGGAAGCAGTGCCGGCAGGGCATCAGAGGAGGACTTAGAGCGTGGAGATGCAGTCTCAGGCTAGCCGAGGGCTGCGCTTAAAGGGTCCCGACCCCCACCCCGGACAGACAGTTCTAAGGGGTGCCCCGCTTGAAAACCAGTCCTGGCTTGGATTGCCCGGAGTACCCACACTGGGCACATCACACCACTCAGCCATCAGCCCGGCTGCACTTGCCACAGGCTGCCATCTGGGGAGAGGGGGCAATCGGGGGGCTGCAGGAGAGCTTCCACCCCCAGAAGCCTGCAGAGCCAGCCCAGTCCTCCCCATCGGGGGCTCGTACCCCATTCCTCCCTCACCTCCTTCCACTTACCCTTCCCTAGCCCCCCTTCTTATTGATGTACAAAATAAAGATAACGTTTCTTCCAACATTGACTCTGTCTTTATTGAACAAAACTGGGGGAGACTGGGAAAAGGAGGTGGGAGAGGGGAAGATTAAGGCTGGGAGAGGGGAGGGCAACTAACATGATCAGGCATTGGGAACAGGTCCCAGATGAAGAGAGGCTACAGAGACTGGGACTGTTCAGCTTAGAAAAGAGGAGACGGAGGGGGGACAGGATAGAGGTCTCTAAAAGCAGGGGTTGGGTGGAGAGGGTGCATTCAGAAAAGTTCTTCCTGAGTTCCCATAAAGAAGGACTAGAGGACACCAAAGGAAAGGACTGGGTAGCAGGCTTGAAACTAGTAAGAGAAAGTTGTTCTTCTTGACAAAGCAAATAGTTAACCGGTGGAACTCCTTGCTGCAGGAGGCTGTGAAGGCTACAACTAGAACAGAGTTTAAAGGGAAGTGAGATCAAGTCATGGAGGTTGGGTCCATGGAGTAGTCTTAGCCAGGGGGTAGGAGTGGTGTCCCTGCCCAAAGTTTGTGCAAGGCTGGAGAGGGATGGCACGAGACAAATGGCTTGGTCACTGTCTTTGGTCCATCCCCTCCACGGTCCCTAGGGTTGGCCGCTGTCGGCAGACAGGCTACTGGGCTAGATGGACCTTTGGTCTGACCCAGGACGGCCATTGTAAGCTCAGGGCTCAGGGTCGGGGGTCTCAGTGGACCCCCTTGATTTTCATGCAAACCTGCTCCTGGGTGGCCAGGCTGGCAGCTCTCCTGCCCTAGATGGCCACTTTCCTGTGCCTAGTGCGGAGATCGTGGACGAGGTCCACGATGTCCGCACTAGCCCAGGAATGTACCCGCCTCTTGCGGTCCCGGGCAAGCTTCCGGGAGCCGCCAGCCTGGTCCCGGGAAGAGGGGGTGGGCTGGGGGACATCGGGTGGGTGGCTCTGTGCCGTGCCAGGTGCAGGGTCTGCTGGCTGGGTGCTGGCAGGCTTGCACCTGGCACGGGCACCGTAGCCAGCCCGTGCCCCTTTAAGGGGTCCGGGGCCGGGAGGGGGGCATAGAGTTTCCCTGGTGTTGGCCAGAGTGGCCACCAGGGAAACCTGGGGAGGGCTAGCCTCCCTCTCGTTCGAATTAAGGGGCTACACAGCCCTTAATTCGAACTAGTAAGTTCGAACTAGGCTTAAGCCTCGTAAAATGAGGTTTTCCTAGTTCGAACTAAGCGCTCCGCTAGTTCGATTCAAATTCGAACTAGCGGAGCGCTAGTGTAGCGGCTATGAATGTTAGTTCGAACTAACGTCCGTTAGTTCGAACTAACATTGTAGTGTAGACATACCCTTCCATCCTTAGCCAAAGAGGAACAAGCCAGTTAGCCCAGGGAAATAAAAGAAAGGGAGAGCGGTGACGGAAAACCCTGTGTCTGTCATTTTTTCAAATGATCTATCTTGCCTAAAAGCCTGTCAGGGATTGGGCTCTGTTGCAGGAGGTGCTGGCGAAACACTCCGTGGATTTGGGTGCTACAATTCCTGAGTGTCGTCCGCCTTCCTGCCCCCTCCCCCCACCAAAGCGCTTTGGAAGGCTCACAAAGGACAGAGACCTGCCTTTTGAAAATCCGACTCCCCACCGGTGTCTCAAGACAGGCGGCTCTCTCTCACCAAAAACGGAGGCAGCAGCGTGGGATGACAGGCAGCCAGGTCGCAAGGGGAGGTGCTTTTTAGACCAGTTCCCTCCTGGCACTCCGTACTGCTGCCTCTGTATCAGAGGCAGCAGCACAAGCTGGCAGCAGCCCTTGCCTGGGGGCTGGGTCTGAGCTTCTGGACCTGGTGCAAACTGGAACTGAGCGAGGCTGCCTGCCTGCCTGGCTCCTAACACACTGTAAATGCAGAGCCGCAGAGGGGGTAGGTCCCGGACCCAGCGCGAGCCAGGACTGAGACAGCTGGCCCCTGGGGACTATCGAAAAGTGTGACGGCACGTTGGGGGTTCCCCGTCTCCTGCACCCCGAAATGGCACAAACAGACTGTACCAGCCAGTGGAATTGAGGGTGGTTTATTGCTCCTCCAGCACAGCGCAGCACAGATGTAATCTGGTTACAGGAACTGGGCTAGGATGCCTCAGGCCCCCTTGAGATGGGGGAGACTGGGCCCCTAAAACTCCAGCTCCTCTCCCTAGGCTGTCTCATCCATCCTCACAGACAGCCACCAACCAACTAAATTCCCTTGCACCCCTGCCCCCCCAGTCAGGGCCGCATTCCACCTTCCTTTGTTCCTCTCCATGGGGGGTGTCTGGCCACTGGTTCAACCAGTTTGGCCTTACCTCTGCCTAGCGAGGTTTCCCCTGCTGGGTCTTGCTCCAGACAGCAGGGGTCACCACAGCTCAGCAAGTACCCCCACTACGTCACAAAAAGTCAAGTAACCGATAAGAAATCATGAGGTTAATTGACTACTCAGTGAATATCTAACGTCCCTAATCCCTTTTCATAGTTCCCCTGCATAGTTATTCCTCTCCCGACGATGACTAAGCCCCCGTTGTGCAAGAGCTGTTGTGCAAGAAGGCAGCGTGGACGGGCACCAGGGGCTTCTTGAGCAAGACACTTTAATGGCTAAAATGACCATCAGAGCTTTCTTGCACAAGAGAGCGTTCACACTGCCATGGACGCTCTTGTGCAAAAGCCTATGGCAGGGTGGAGGCACTCTTGCACGAGACCTTTTGCGCAAGAACTCCGGCGTGAAACAGCTCTCGTGCAAGAAGCCTGCAGTGTAGGGCAGGGAGCAGCCTATGAGGGAGGGGGAGGGACCCCTAGTAATGGCTCAAACTTCCCAGGGGGGTGGCCAGAGGCAGGACATTTGCCTGGCAGGGAGAGGGGGGGGCGGTGACCTCACAGGGGCTTTGGGCAGCCCTCAGCATATAAGGCAAAGGGCAGGTGGGGAGGTGGTGACCTCACAGAGGGACCCACATCTCAGGCTGATAAAAGCGGGGGGCGGGCCCAGGGGACTTTGGAGACCCCCGGTTGCTTTAGCTCTGGTGCGTCTCCTCCTCACGGTTCCTTCGCGTTCTGTGAGTTCCACATCCCGACACCTTTGTGACGAAGGTAAGAGCCCCCAGGGGTTGGATCCCGCCCGGGGCCGGCTGGGTTCCAGGCAGGCCCAGCCCTCGGTCAAGGGCCAGAAGGTGATTCCTCACCTGGGCTGCGTCCTTAGCGCCACTGGGGCTTTCTCCTGGTTGGTTTCCCTTTTCCTCCATCCCCCCACATTTCTGCTCTGTTCTTGCCTCCTCTGTGACCTTCCCTTGCTGCCTCCCCCAGCTTGGGACCCAACAGACTAGCTGAAGGACGGGGGGTGGTTTGCAGGAGCCGTGGGGTGGGGGATGCAGCCCCCATTGTGGGGACTGGGGAGGTGGGGCTGGAACAAGTCTATGCCGGTGTCTTTGGGGAGAACGCTCCACCCCCCAAACCTTAGATTCTCCCCTGATTGGCCAAGAAGGGGCTGTTGATGGGCAGGAGACTCGTGGAATGAGGAGTAACGGTAGTTTGAACTAGGAAGCCTAGTTCGAACTACCTAGTTCATGCCCCGTGTAGCCGCGCTGCACGGGGTTCGAACGAGCGGGGTTTTAAAAATGGCGGCTCCCCGCTTATGCAAATGAAGCCCGGGAAATTCAAATCCCGGGCTTCATTTGCAAGTGCGGTATGCCTACATTACCCTCCTAGTTCGAACTAGCGGGGTAGTGTAGACATACCCTCAGGTCCTTGCAGTGCCTGTGCAAGACCGAACCGATAAGCAAGGGGCCATTTGGGGGCTGGGGGCAGTCGCTCTGGGGAGCTGGAACCCCTGGATTTCGCTCTGCAGGCTGCGCCCCAAGCTCCCCTTTGCTCCCCTCATTTGCAGCATGGCCAAACGTTTTCGGCTGTGGTTCAAGAAAGCCCTGAAGATGGCCCCAGGGCCGGTGGGGAGCAGCTTCTCCGTCCCCGCGGGCGGGGAAGCTGGATCCCACCAGCTCGGGGCGACTCGCCCACCGGCCAGGCCCCCCCGGACCTGGCTCCAGAGGCGGCTGGGCAGGCGGGACCCAGCCCAGCGGGGGAGCCGGGTAGGGTGGCTCCGGGGCCTCCTCTGTGGAGAGAAACACCTGCCCCGGGAGCCCAGCCCCCATTACCACCAGGGGGCATCGCCCTGCCCGGCCCCCGGGGACCTGCCAGTCTCCGGGAGCCCCCAGCCCGTCGCTCCCCGCACCAGCCCCTGCAGCTGTGGGTCCAGGTCCGTCAGCAGCAGCGCCTGGGCCTCCAGCTGCAGCCGGGCCACCTCCTGCAGCCGCTCAGACCCAGGTGAGGGGCCGTGAACACGCTGGGCCCAGGGGCTCACCCAGTACCCGGGGGGCGGGGAGGGGCAGCCCCAGTGTCTGCCCCGCAGCCAGGGCAATGGATGGGGGGGGGGCTGCTTGGCTCTCTTCTTCCTGGTGGGGGCTCTGCTGAGGGCGTTGGCAGATGTGAGGGTGGAAGGGGGATGGGTCCCTGCGAGGGGCGTGTGGGGCCCAACCTGCCCTGGGTCCCTGACATGGGGGCGCGTGACCCCTGCTGGCCGCTGGAGTCACCCTGGTCCCTTCCCTCCCGCACAGAGCCCCCCTGCGCCTCGGCGGAGCTCTGCCAGGAGCGGGTGGACTCCCGGGTGGAGGAAGGGGCCATCTACGACATCGAAGAGCAGCTCCACACCCGGGACACAGTAGGAACCTTCTCCACACGGGGGGGACCCGAGATTGTCCGGCCCCTTCCCAGCACGTCCCCCCCCCTCCGGGAGGGGCTTGTCCCTGGGGATCCCCCTGGGGCCCCTTCTCCTGCATGACCTGGGCCCCCCAAGCTGGGGGCTCTTGTCATGCACCAGCTGGGCCCCCACAAGCCTGAGGCAGCAGTTGGGGGGGAGTGCGGGTGCTTGGACAACCGGCAGCTCCCACCTCCACTCCTGGGAGGCCTGAGCCCTGCAGCTGTCCGTGGGGGGCAGGCAGGCCCCAGGCTCACAGACTCTCTCTGGGGTGCAGAGCCCAGCCGCCCTGCAGCGGTTCCTCTTGGCCGTCCGCCTTGCCTGCCTCGCCGCCCTCCAAAGGGGCGAGGACACCCTGGCGCCGCGCTGCTGCAAGGACACCATGATGGCCAGGATCGTTGTAAGCGAGTCGTGGCGGCCAGAAGGAGGGGAGGGGATACGTGGGGTGGACAGGGGTCTGCCTGGGCCATGGCGGCGGGTGGGGGTGCTGGAAACGGGATGTGTGGAGCCAGGAGGGCTGGAGGTGGACATGGGGAGGGTGGGTGGGGATGCTGGAGGAGGGAGGGACACAGAAATGGGGCAGGTGTGGGGTGCCGGACAGGAAGGGGGATTCGGGACAGGGAGGGGTCTCCCCGGGCCATGGGGGGCTGGAAGGGAGCCGAGCGGGCTGCTGGGGATGCGCCTGGGGAGCAGGGATGAGGAGGTTCAGAGGCTGGTCACCAGGGCAGGGAGGGGCAGGAGACGGCCTGGGGACAAGGATTGAGCTGGTCCCGGTTTGGGAGGGGGGTGCTGGGAGGGGCCCTGTGTCGGGCAGGGGGGCTACAGGGCAGCGGGAGGCAGTGGGGTTGGATCCTGCTGGGTGGGGGCGCTGGCCGTGTGAGCGTCTCTTGGGGGCCCAGCCTCACACGCCCCTTTGTCTCCTTGGGTCTCCCAGGAGATCATGGAGGACTCGCCCCCCCCACTGGTCTTGGCCGACTGCCTCAATGCCGCCTGCAGCCTCAGGTACCGACCCCCCCCCCCCCGCCGACTCCCCCCAGAGCAGATCCCCTGGCCAGGGAGTGGGAAAGTCTCTGTCTCCTGCTGCTGAATTAACAGCCTCTGCCCCTCTCTCCTGCCAGCACCTTGCAGCCTCCCCTGCGGGCCCAGCTCCTGAGCCCCCTGCTGACGGCGGCCGTGGGACAGACAGTGTCTGGGGACTGGCAGCAGGAGCCCATCCACACACAGGTACGTCCCTCTGGGCCCTGCTCCCGGGCTGGGCTGGAGCTCCAGAGAGGGGGGGGGGGCAGAGGCAGGGAAGAAGCTGCAGGTTTGGATCCTTCCCTCCAGGGTTCCCGTTGCTCTCCCGGGGGGCCCGTCCCTTCCATGCCCAGCCTGGGCTCCTCCCTGCTCTGCGAGGCGGCTCAGACCCTGCTCAAGGCTGGACCCCGGAGCCAGCGGGTGGCCTGGATTCCCCAACCCCCCTCTGACCCAGGGCTCCCCCTTGTCTTGCAGCAGTTCATCCGGGCCCTTCCCTACGACCTCCAGGCCCTACTGGCGAGCCTCCTCGCCGAGTCCCCAGACACCGCCCGGCTGCAGCTCATAATGGAGGTGAGCCCCGTGGGGGGGACGGGGCCATTGTCCCTGCTTCCTCGGGGGGGGGCTGAGAGAGGAGCAGTGTCAGTGGCTGGGGGGGGGCACAGTCCGAGAGGAGCCCCAGGCTCTGCCCAGAACCGGCACCTCCCTACGGGTCCTGACCTGCCTCTTTCCCCCCCAGCACCTGAGCCCGTGGCTGGAGTCCCGCCTGCCCCAGGAGCGAGCCAGGGCCCTTGGCAGCACCACGGCCCTGCTGGGAGTCGCCACCACCCTCCCGGGGTTTGACGTAAGTGACCTCGGAGCCGGGGGGTCTGGGGCTGCAGGGCGCGGGGCTGGGAGCGTCCCCGGGAGGCAGAGGCAGGGCCGGGAATGGGCCGGGAATGGGCCGCGTTCTCCTTTCCCCGGGGAGGGGCGACCCTGGGCCCTTCAGGGGGGCTCTTGAGGGACTGGGCCTGGGGACTGGGGAGTGGCCGTCAGTGGATCCCCTTGTTCCACCCCCGGAGTGACCCTTCAGTCGGGGCCATTGCTCAGGGTTGTCTCCTCGCAAGGCCGGCCCCGCCCCGCCCCGGGAGGTGTCTCTGTCCGTCCCCCGAGCTCAGACCCGCCTCGGCGGCCGTTTGCATGGGACGTGCAGCCCCAGGATGCTGAGGGACCCCCCCTCTTCTCTCCCCTCAGAACTCCGCCGACTGGCCGAGGATGGGTCACCACGTGGCCCAGCTGGGCCTTTTTATTTCGGACCCATCCGAAGACGTCAGCCGGCTGGCCCGGGAGGGGGTGCACCGCCTGTATCAACTCCTCCTGCACCACAGGGGTAAGGAACCCAGCCGGGACCTGGGCCCCAGGGACACCCTGAGGGTGCCGGCGGCGGGGGGAGGGGACCCAGCCCTTTTCCCCCAGACTGGCCCAAGGGGGGATGCGTCCCTCTGTGTTCCCCTTCTGCCCCCTGTGCCCCTCCATTTGCCCAGGGATGCCTGCAGGGACCCGTGGGAGGGGAAGGGCTCAGACCTGCCAGCAGAATGACCCTGTTGTGTCTCTTGCAGGCCTCAACATCCACCAGGCAGAGGACCTGTGGTGCAGACACTACTACAAAGAAAGATGGGTCCTGGCTCACAGCAACAGCGTGCGGGTGGGAGAGGTAAGGACGCGCTGCCAGGGCAGGGCAGGGCTCGGGGTGGGGCTGGCTGGGGCCCTCGTGGGGGTAGGAGGGTCTTGGGGGCAGGAGGAAGCTGTGACCTGGGGCAGGGGTTGGGGTGCCGGGTGAGGAGAGCGTCTGGGTGCAGGGTCTGGAAGGGAGTTTGGGGGAGGAGGAAGCTGTTTTAGCCCCAGGAGTTGGGGCCGGGCTCTGGGCCGTCAGCTGAAACCTCCTGTGCTCTTGATTCCAGGTCTTTGGGCAGCTCTTTACACCAGAGCAGGAGAACTGCTTTTTGGACAAGGCTCTGCTCGCTGCCCGCTCCCCCCTGCGGCGCCCCAGCCAGGCCGGGCTGGTCCTGGCCCACGCCCTGCATGGGCAGGCCCATCAGCTCCTGGAATACATGGTGAGCAGCCGGAGCAGATCAGGAGAGTGGGGCAGGGCCAGGGTCTCCTTCCCATCCCCTCAGGGAGTCCCCCGCCCCTTTCCTCAGGCTGCCCCCACCCCACGTCCCTGCTGGCAGAATCCCTCCTGCCCCTGCGAGCGTCCCTGGGGGTGGGGGAGGCTCTGAACACAGAAACTGTCCTAGGAGGCGGGAGGGGGCCGAGGTGTCAGGAGCTCTGGGGGGGGGGGTCAGGAGCTCACCCTGCGGGCCTGACGGGGGGTGACCAGAGAGCAGGGGGGAGGAGGGTGGAAATGCTGGGGGGCCAGTTCCCCTGAGTCCCCAGGGATGAATGTGACGGATTCTGCTTCCCTTGCAGCAGGAAGACACCCAGTGAGAGCAGCAAGAGCTGAGGAGCCAGCAGCTGCGTCCCCCTCCCCCCAACCCTCCCAATTGTATTGAATTGTATTTACATTCTCATTAAACAATGTTTCAAAAACCATTTGGATCAGGCTTGGTCAATAATTTGTAATGGGGGGGGGGCATTTTGGCAACTGATCAAGGGCCACATTTCTACCGAGGGCTTTGGGGTCTGGGACGGGGCGGTTGGGTGCAGAAGGGAGCTTAGGGGTGGAGCCTGGGTGCAGGGGGGGGGGTATGATCTGGGGCGGTGGATAGGGGTGCAGGGCCCAGGAGGGGGTATGGGCGCAGGAGAGGACTCTGGCCTGGGGGAGGGGCTCTAGAGGGGTGCAGGGTCAGGGAGGGAGCTGTGACCTGGGTGAAGGGGGAGCAGAAGGTTTGGGGGAGGGGGTGTGGGTGCCAGAGAGGAGTCTGGCCTGGGGGAGGGGTGTCGGGGGGGTGCAGGGTCAGGGAGGGAGCTGTGACCTGGGTGAAGGGGGAGCAGAGGGTTTGGGGGAGGGGGTGCGGGTGCCAGAGAGGAGTCTGGCCTGGGGGAGGGGTGTCGGGGGGTGCAGGGTCAGGGAGGGAGCTGTGATCTGAGGGAATGGGGGACGCAGGTTCAGGTGGTCGCCTGGGACAGGCAGTCGGGGAGGGGACGTGGGCGCCAGGGGCAGGCTCTGGCTGCGGAGGTGCCTACCTAGGCAGCTGCGTATGGGGGAGCCCGACTGTCACCTGAGGGGATGGGGGAGCTCAATTTTCAACTGTGGGGAATGGAGGAAATACTGTGGAGTGGAGGGAGCGAGATGGGGGGGGGCTGAATTGTTCCCGGAGGGGAGATCTCCCTGGCTTGGGGGGGGGGGCGTTTCCAGCAAAGCCCTCACATAAGAGGGGGACAGACGGGGGGAGGGAGAGGACGGGGATGGGCAGGGCAGGGCAGGTGGAAATGGGGAGGAGCAGGAGAAGGGAAGGGGGAGGAGATGGAGGAGAGCAGGGGATAGGAGTGGGGGCGGGGATGAGGAGCAGGACAGAGGCAGGGCAGTGGTGGTGATGGCTGGCGGCTTTGCCAGAATAGCTGTGCCGGGGGGGGGGGGGCTTTTGCCACACACCCAAGCCAAGCCAGCTGTGGCGGCAAAGCCTTGTGATGTAACCTAAGCCCTTGGCAAGGTCGGGATCAACCTGCTCTGACAATTTCTCGGACCGGCGGGTTGAGAAACAAGGATCGTGCAGGGAGATGGGGATGACTAGGAAGCGAATCCAGGTGTGGGGGGAATATCCTGCGTTGGAACGTCAGTCGATACCCCCGCCTGCCACTGTCTGCCGGGGCTCTGCCCGCAAGATGGAACCAACAGCTGAGTTTGCTTTTCTGCCCCGTCGTGGGCACAAAAGGCCCAGAGCAGCCTCCTGCTATCTTGGAGGAAAGGGGCCAAAGTTCAGGAAGCAGGTGCCAGGCTGGGCTGGAATCCGCGAGCGCCGCTTTTGCTTTGCCCTTCCTGGAAGCTGGGCTGCAGGTGAGTGGCGGTGTGTGTAATCTGCAGGAAATAGTCGTCGATTAAAGATGGAAGATGAGACTGCGGCTTCCTAGATCTCGCTCAGATGCACATTAGCCCAGGACACAGAGTATTTTGATGGTGACCAGTTTCCCCCTCCCCAAAACAAACAGGCCAGCTGCGAGCTACGTGACACTTGGCTGCAGGGTTTCCTGATTTGTGCAGGGACCTTTGCTGCTAACTGTGACTGCACTAGATTTCACCTGAAGATCAGAGACAAGGTGTGACGGACGCAGGAAGTGACAAGACATCGACATCTTCCTGTAGCTGCAGCTAGCATCTGAGCTCCTTATATGGGACTGGGTAGAACTGGGCACCGGGGCGTTGGTGGTGGTGCTAAGGGGCCCGTCACAGTCCCATCATGGCATCTGCTATCACCGTCCTCTTCCTCGGTGAGTATCGGAGACAGCTGGTGCACGTGCCTATGGCAGGTGTGTGTGTGGGAGATCCGAGACCAGGGTGTGGGATCCAATCGCTCTGAGTTCTGGTCCCTAATGAGCTGTCTCCTCTCCAGGATGCTGGCTGGCGGAGCAATTCAGGGTGTTGGGACATGAGTATCTCTGTTTGGGACAGGTGGGGACAGAGAAGAGCTGTTGATACCTGAATGTTCACCCCAAAGCTGAGTTCCACCTCCTTGTTTTGACACTGGGGGGCTTAGATCAGAATCCGGACGGGTCCTCAGGGCAGTTGGGGGGTGACTGCGGATCGACACTGGGGGCCTTAGATCTGAACCAGGCCCTACTCCCAGGGCAGTCGGGGGATGTCTGTGCAGGGGAACCAGTGAGGAGCTGAGACCAGAGGACCAAACAACCACAGAGCAACCTTCTCACCTTTCCCAGAGGGGGCATCATGTGGACGATAAACTTGGGCAGCCAGCGTGCTGTGTGTTCTCCAGCAGAGTCCTGCACGGATGGAAGCTGCAACTGTCTGGGGTGAAGGGCTTTTAAAAAAAGGAAATAACTGAACACAAAAAGCCTCTTGCAGTGCATGACAAGGCCGTTTTATTCATTCTAGTACACTCTTGAGCTATGCTACATATTCCTGAGAGCCATTGGTTGGTGTATTACCTATTTCCTAGAGCTGGCTGGAATTTTTCCAGCGCAATGCTTTTCCACTGGAAAATGCAGTTTCATCAAAATTGAAACACCTCAAAGAAACTTGTCAATTTTGACAAAAATCTGGGTAATGAAAAAAAAAAGGTAAATGAGTTGTTGCCATCAGATTGAAAGGGAACCTCTCGATTTTCCTTTTTAAAGTGACTTTCCGTCTAATGTTTTAATGTTGCATTCCAGAATATAAAACTGCTGTCCACTGTTGGCTGCGTATGGAGAGACTGAAGGATTAACAATGATTGACCAAGCCTGCTCCAAAAGTTCTTTCAAATTTTGTTTAATCATAATTAAAATACAATTATATACAATTTGCAGGGTTGGAAGTGGGGACGCAGCTGCTGCCTCCTCAGCTCCTGGTGCGCTCACTGGCTGTCTTCCTGCTGCAAGGGAAGCAGAATCTGTCAGACAAAGATCCATCCCCAGGAAGTCAGGGGTACTGGGCCCCCCCCAGCATTTCCACCCTCCTGCCCCCAGTGCTGAGACTTGTTCTGCTCCCTGCTCACCCCCCCGTCAGGCCAGCAGCCCGTAGGGTGAGCTCCTGACCCCCCTCCCAGGGCTCTTGACACCTCTCCCCCCTCCCATCTCCCAGGACACGGCTTGTGTGTGCAGAGCCTCCCCCAACCCCAAGGACGCTCTCAGGGGCAGGAGGGATTCTGTCAGCCTGAGGAAAGGGGCGGGGGACTCCCTGAGGGGATGGGAAGGAGACCCTGACCCTCCCCACTCTCCTGCATCCGCTCTGGCTGCTCACCATGTAGCCGAGGACGTGCTGGGCCTGCCCCTGCAGGGCGTGGGACAGGACCAGCCCGGCCTGGCTGGGGCGCTGCAGAGGGGAGCGGGCAGCGAGCAGAGCCGTCTCCAAAAAGGAGTTTTCCTGCTCCTGGGAGAAGAGCTGCCCAAAGACCTGAAATCAAGAGGACACGAGGCTTCAGTTAATGGCCCAGAGCCCGGCCCCAACTCCTGAGGCTAAAACAGCTTCCTCCTTCCCCAATCTCCCTTCCAGACCCTGCACCCAGACGCTCTCCTCACCCTGCACCCCAAGCCCTGCCTCAGGTCACACCTTCCTCCTGCCCCCAAGACCCTCCCAGACCTCACCCCCCTCCACAGAACGGAGCAGCCCTAGACCACTGGCCAACATCAGAAAGCGTTACCTCCCCCCCCCGCCCTGGCTCCCCCTCTACGGGAGATCCAGGGCTCCGTGCGTCACTGCCCCTAGGAAGAGCCGCCCCCTTGAAACGCCGGGACAGCGTCACAAAGGGGCAGCCCACCCCTGAGCCCTGCCCTGCCCTGGCAGCGCGTCCTTACCTCTCCCACCCTGACTGTGTTGCTGTGAGCCAGGACCCACCTCT
The DNA here is from genome assembly GCF_052426305.1 of Pelodiscus sinensis. Taxonomy (NCBI): domain Eukaryota; kingdom Metazoa; phylum Chordata; order Testudines; family Trionychidae; genus Pelodiscus; species Pelodiscus sinensis. The sequence continues at coordinate 21,450,773 of NC_143069.1, read as the reverse complement.
CCTTATACCAGTGCCTGCACCACAGGTCCTCTGCCTGGTGGATGTTGAGGCCTGGAAGAGACACAACAGGGTCATTCTGCTGGCAGGTCTGAGCCCTTCCCCTCGCACGGGCCCCTGCAGGCATCCCTGGGCAAATGGAGGATTACAGGGGGCAGAAGGACGGGAACACAGAGGGACGCATCCCCCCTTGGGCCAGTCTGGGGGAAAAGGGCTGGGACCCCTCCCCCCGCCGCTGGCACCCTCAGGGTGTCCCTGGGGCCCAGGTCCCGGCTGGGTTCCTTACCCCTGTGATGCAGGAGGAGTTGATACAGGCTGTGCACCCCCTCCCGGGCCAGCCGGCTGACGTCCTCGGAAGGGTCCGAAATGAAAAGGCCCAGCTGGGCCACGTGGTGACCCATCCTTGGCCAGTCGGCTGAGTTCGGAGGGGAGAGAAGAGGGGGGGGGTCCCTGAGCATCCTGGGGCTGCACGTCCCATGCAAACGGCTGCCAAGGCGGTTTTAAGCTAAGTGGACGGACAGAGACAGCTCCTGGGGCGGGGGCGGGGGCGGGGCCGGTCTTGTGAGGAGACAACCCTGAGCAATGGCCCCGACTGAAGGGTCACTCCGGAGGATGGAACAAGGGGATCCACTAACGGCCACTCCCCAGTCTGGGGCCCAGGTGCAGTCACACAAGAGCCCCCCTGAAAGGCCCAGGGTCACCCCTCCCCGGGGAAAGGAGAACGCGGATCAGTCCCGGCCCATTCCCGGCCTGCCTCTGCCTCCTATCAAAGAAAGCTATCAGATTGATTTGACATGATTTGTTCTTTACAAATCCATGCTGGCTGTTCCCTATCACCTTGCCACCTTCCAAGTGTCTACAGATGATTTCCTTAATTACTTGCTCCACTATCTTCCATGGCACAGAAGTTAAGCTAACTGGTCTGTAGTTTCCTGGGTTGTTCTTATTTCCCTTTTTATAAATGGACACTATATTTGCCCGTTTCCAGTCTTCTGGAATCTCTGCTGTCTCCCATGATTTTCCAAAGATGATAGCTAGAGGCTCAGCTCTATCAGCTCCTTGAGTATTCTAGGATGCATTTCATCAGGCCCTGGTGACTTGCAGTCAACTAACTTTTCTAGGTGATTTTTAACTTGTTCTTTTTTTATTTTATCTTCTAAATACCTTCCCACTAGCATTCACTATGTTAGGCATTCCTTCAGACTTCTCAGTGAAGACCGAAACAAAGCAGTCTTTAAGCATCTCTGCCATTCCTGTTATGTTTCTCCTCACTGACCAGTGGGCCTACCCTGTCCTTAGGCTTCCTCTTCATCCTAATGTATTTATAAAAAGTCATCTTGTTTCCCTTTATTCCCGTAGCTAGTTTGAGCTCATTTTGTGCCTTTGCCTTTCTAATCTTGCCCTTGCATTCCTGTGTTGTTTGCCTATATTCATCCTTTGTAATTTGTCCTACTTTCCATTTTTATATGACTCCTTTTTTATTTTTAGATCATGCAAGATCTCGTGGTTAAGCCAAGGTGGTCTCATTCTACAGGGAATAACACCTTTTGTCAACAGAGTTCTGTCAATAGAAGGCGTTATTGCAGCCTGCTTTGTCAACAGAACTGTAAGTAGTCTGGACGCTCTTTGTTGACAGAAGCTTTGTCCACAGTATCTGTTGTCAAAACTTCTGTCGACAAAAGCCTGTAGTCTAGGCATACCCCCAGTGTCCTGTAGTTACTCTTGATCCGCTCAGTGTCACACCTCTCAGTATCATTTGTGCCCACATGGATGAGTAGCATGGGGTAGTAGTCAGAGGGCTGGATAATCCTCGACAATGCCTCCGTAACATCTTGGATACGGCCCCCGGCAGACAGCATACCTCCTGGGATGAAATGTCAGGGCAACAGATGGGCACCTCCGTCCCCCTTAGAAGAGAGTCTCCGACCACCGCTACCCTTCATTTACATGCAGCCCAGCTGAGGAGCACAGTGCCCATAGCCGGGAATAGGTGTTGCCACTGGTGATGCATATCCACACATACCTCAGTGCACATAACAATATTTATGGCGCACACAAATGAAAATAATTAGAGGGAACATTGCTTAGAGGTGTAAAAAATCACCCCGTGCGCTCAGTGTTTTAATGCTGAATGTATAGACAAAGACTTGACTTCTATTCTTGGCTCTGTCCTGCTGGGTGACTTCAGGACACTCCCATTCCCACCTTCCCGTGCCTCAGTTTCCCCACCTGTTTCCCTGATACAGCACTTTGTGCTCTATGTATGAGTTCAGTGTAGTTCATGTTAAACCTTCCAGCGAGGCCAGGACTACATCTAACATGGTAGCCATTGGCGGGGGAGGGTGGTCAGCTCTGTTCCCCACTCTGGCATTCAGAGTGCAGAAGGTACAGACCTGCAAGAGACCTTAAAGACCTTGCCTTAACAGCATTCTGCTTAAAAATAAAAACCAGCTTCCTTGAGGTCACAGATCCCTTCACCTTGGGAGGTAGCTGCCTCTGCCAAGTGAATAAAAAAACCCCACCTTTCTTCTTAGGCTTTGAGTTCTTCCAAGGGGGTATCCCCAAACTCTTTTCCGCCAAGAGAGCTTGGAAAAGAAAAACAGAAAACAAATTGTAATCTCTGCTAGATGACCTCTCAGTCTAGGCTTGCGTACACAGACCTCCTGCTGCTTTCTAGGATACAAGAATCATAGCGTCGCCTTAAAAAAGTTGTTTTTATTAACAAAACTAAAAGAGGGTATGTCTACACTACAATGTTAGTTTGAATTTGAATCGAACTAGCGGAGCGAATAGTTCGAACTAGGAAAACCTCATTTTAGGAGGATTAAGCCTAGTTCGAACTTACTAGTGTGTAGCCCCTTAATTCGAACTAGTGGGAGGCTAGCCGTCCCCAGGTTTCCCTGGTGGCCACTCTGGCCAACACCAGGGAAACTCTATGCCCCCCTCCCGGCCCCGGACCCCTTAAAGGGGCACGGGCTGGCTACGGTGCCCGTGCCAGGTGCAAGCCTGCCAGTACCCAGCCGGCAGATCCTGCACCTGGCACGGCACAGAGCCACCCACCCGATGTCCCCCAGCCCACCCCCTCTTCCCGGGACCAGGCTGGCGGCTCCCGGGAGCTTGCCCAGGACCGCAAGAGGCGGGCACCCACCTGGGCTAATGCGAACATCGTGGACCTCGTCCACGACCTCCGCACTAGGTCACAGGAAAGTAGCCGGCTAGGGCAGGAGAGCTGCCAGCCTGGCCACCCAGGAGCAGGTGTGCATGAAAATCAAGGGGGTCCACTGAGACCCCCCGACCCTGAGCCCTGAGCTTACAATAGCCATCCTGGGTCAGACCAAAGGTTCATCTAGCCCAGTAGCCTGTCTGCCGACAGCGGCCAACACTAGGGACCCTGGAGGGGATGGACCAAAGCCAGTGACCAAGCCATTTGTCTCGTGCCATCCCTCTCCAGCCTTCCACAAACTTTGGGCAGGGACACCACTCCTACCCCCTGGCTAAGACTACTCCATGGACCCAACCTCCATGACTTGATCTCCCTTCCCTTTAAACTCTGTTCTAGTTGTAGCCTTCACAGCCTCCTGCAGCAAGGAGTTCCACAGGTTAACTCTTTGCTTTGGCAACAACAACAACAACTTTCTCTTACTAGTTTCAAGCCTGCTACCCAGTCCTTTCCTTTGGTGTCCTCTAGTCCTTCTTTATGGGAACTCAGGAAGAACTTTTCTGAATGCACCCTCTCCACCCAACCCCTGCTTTTAGAGACCTCTAGCCTGTCCCCCCTCCGTCTCCTCTTGTCTAAGCTGAACAGTCCCAGTCTCTGTAGCCTCTCTTCATCTGGGACCTGTTCCCAACCCCTGATCATGTTAGTTGCCCTCCCCTCTCCCACCTCCTTTTCCCAGTCTCCCCCACTTTTGTTCAATAAAGACAGAGTCAATGTTGGAAGAAACGTTATCTTTATTTTGTACATCAATAAGAAGGGGGGCTAGGGAAGGAGGTGAGGGAGGAATGGGGTACAAGCCCCCGATGGGGAGGACTGGGCTGGCTCTGCGGGCTTCTGGGGGCGGAAGCTCTCCTGCAGCCCCCCGATTGCCCCCTCTCCCCAGATGGCAGCCTGCGGCAAGTGCAGCCGGGCTGATGGCTGAGTGGTGTGATGTGCCCAGTGTGGGTACTCCGGGCAATCCAAGCCAGGACTGGTTTTCAAGCAGGGCACCCCTTAGAACTGTCTGTCCGGGGTGGGGGTCGGGACCCTTTAAGCGCAGCCCTCGGCTAGCCTGAGACAGCATCTCCACGCTCTAAGTCCTCTTCTGATGCCCTGCCGGCACTGCTTCCGGCCATCCTTAAGCTCTGTTCAGAGTCCACTCAATGTGGACTTGCTAGTTCGAATTAGCAAAACGCTAATTCGAACTAGTTTTTAGTTCTAGACGCGTTAGTTCGAATTAGCTTAGTTCGAATTAACTAATTCAAACTAAGTTAGTTCGAACTAGCGTTGTAGTGTAGACATACCCAGATATACTAATAAAGACTACTTGGTTGCTAGATGTTACAGAGCAACTGAGAAAAACAAAATATAACATAGAGAAAAATAATATCTCTGGGTGCAGATTAGATATAGCGTGTGTGTGTGTGTGTGTGTGTGTGTGTGTGTGTGTCGGGTGGAGGGGGAGGAGGGAGGCACATGGGCTTAGCACAGAGTTTAACCAAACAACAAAACAAAGAAAAATAACCTAATCACAACTAAATATACATTTTTCAATCTTAAAGTATTTACGCAAGAGAGCGTCTACACTGGCATGTGCCTTTTCACAAGAGCATCCGTGCCAGTGTAGACGCTCTCTTGCGCAATAAATTCATGTTGCCTGTCTACACAGGCCTCTTGCGCAAGAACAGTTGCACAGGAGGGCTTATTCCTGAGCAGGAGCATCACAGTTCTTGCACAAGAAGCACTGATTTCACACATTAGAACGTCCGTGTTCTTGCGCAAGAACTCCCCTCCAGTATAGACAGGCAGCACGTTTTTCCACAAAAGCGGCCACTTTGGCGCAAGATCGTACCAATGCAGACACAGCCTACATGTTCCCTCAAATGTTGAATGGCTATTCATTTTCACTAGGGCAGGTCAAAAACTTCTCTCTAATCTAATCATTAATGGAAAGCTGGACTCTCAATTACATCACATTTTTCACAAAAAGTGATTTTTCACAGAAAATGTCTTTTGTCTACAAATTCATAAGGGTTTCACTCCTATTCAGGAGATGTGGCTATTCTTTAGATCGGGGTGGACAAAAGTCTCTCAGCGGGCTGGATCCAGCTCGCTTTGGGCTTTGATCCGGCCCGCGAGGCAATTACAGACCCCTCCTCCTAATGACAGGACTCATGATGGGGAGGAGCTCAGCTGAGCCCCTACATGCCCCACACTGCCACTGGAGAGGAGGCAGCGCCAGGACTCAAGCACCTCTCTAGGGCCAGCCTGGAAGCATTGCTACCGCAGCCAGGCAGCCAGGGGCCAGCCCAGGAGACACTGCTTCTGCGGCCACACAGTCTGGGGTTGGCTCCGGAGGATGGAGACGCTGATACCACGGCACCTCCAGGGCTGGACCCGGACGGCCTGGCTGCAGTAGTGGTGCCTCCAGGCCAGCCCTAAGACACAGTAGCAGCACCTTCAGGGCCAGCCCTGGGTCACATAATTGTGGTAGCAGTGACTCCAGGGCGAGCCCCAGGCCATGTCTCCGCAGTAGTGGCACCTCTGGGGCTGGCCCCGGGCCATGTGACTGCAGTGCCTCTGGGGCAGCCTGTAGGGCCTGCTGTGTAGCCATGACAGTGGCACCTCCTGGGCCAGCCCCAGGCCATGGTGCCTCTGTGGCAGGTGGTACCTGGGGTCCGGCCGCGTGGCTGCGGCAGTGGCACCTCCAGCCTCTGGGGTGGCCTGTGGCTGCAGTGCCTCGGGGTCAGCCCTGGATCGCATGGCCACAGCCGCAGTGTCTCCGGCCTTCGGAACCACGTGGCCCGCAGAAGCAGGGCCTCCCTCTGGGGCAGCAAGGACAGCGTGGCTGCAGCCATTGCTGCAAGGGAGCACGAAGCCAGGTAAGGTTCCCCCTCATGTCCAGACCCCCTCACTTACACCCTAATCCTGTCATTTACCTCCCCACCAACACCCAGCATCCCCAGCTTACTCCGACACCCTCCTTTGTTCTTTAACCCTCTCTCCTGGCCACACACTGCACCCTCCCTCATTCTTGCTCCCTCCAACTGGCCAGAAACCCTACTCCCAGCCTGCTTCTGCGCCCCAGCTACCTCCCAGATCCTGCACCCTGTCCCTATCCTACTTGCTGGGAGTCTTGTCTCACACACTGTCCCCTTGGGGACAGCCACCACCAGTGTCACAGAGAACGAACCTGGCACCCTTGAACACAGGAAGGATAAAGAGGGCCCTGAAGGTAGGGAGGTTGGAGGGCTCCTTCAGTGTCACAGTGGATAAGGTACCTACCTCTGAAGCCTCATTTTTATCCCTACGCCAGAGTCTAATCCACTAACTCCAGAACTTCAGAAAAATAAGTCTGGTCTATGGGAAGCCTGGAACCTCAGTTTCCCCCTTCACTTTCCCTCACTCTGTGGGGGAAGTTGTGGCCACGAGGAGTAACGGTAATTCGGACTAGGAAGCCTAGTCCGAACTACCTAGTCCGTGCCGCGCGGCACGGGGTTCGAACGAGCCGGGATTTTAAAATGGCGGCGCCCGGCTTATGCAAATGAAGCCCGGGAAATTCAAAGCCCGGGCTTCATTTGCAAGTGCGGTATGCCTACGTTACCCTCCTAGTTCCAACTAGGAGGGTAGTGTAGACATACCCCTAGAGTCCCAGGAGAGAACAGCATTGGCAGTATTTAATGATCACACAGCGGTGTCAGAGCTGTTCACATTTCTCCAGCAGGGAGAAGGGCCATTTGCAATGACCATGCAGAGCGAGAGCCTGGATGGCCAGGTCTCAGCTGAGCTCCTTTGGGCACTAGAAGACATGTTGATCTCATAAACAACTTTGCCATTTGCTAGAAGTGCCTTCTCCTACCAAGTACTGCTGGCCCTTGCCCATGCTATTGGCTCCTCCGTCTCCTGCTGCCTCTCATCCATTTATCCCTCTCTTTTGCTATTTCTTTCCTCCCCCTTCTCTTGGGACCCATCTAATGTTCATCCTTCCTGCTGCTGCCACCTCTGCTCCTGCCCTTTCACCCATTTGCTGGTGCTTTCTCCCACTTTTAGCTGTCTCCACCGTCAATTTGCTGCCTTCTGCTGCTGCTATTACCACAGGCGTCTCCCTCCTCCCTTCCTAACTACTCTGTGATCTTGTCCAGGAAGACTGCTGATGCTGGGGGGTCTAGATTGGGATCTGATAAGAGCTGATCCAGCTGCTGTGGCATATGGTGGATCTGGCCAGCAGGAAGGTGTTTGTCTGAGAACGGCCCCCACAGACTCAGGGGATGGGATTGCCCCTGTGCATTCAGCAGGGAGTCTGGAATGATAGGATGGGGAGGGAGTGGAGATTATAACAGATTGGCTATCCAGCTGCCCAGGGGAGTTGAGGCTGAAGCCTGTGCGCACTGAGGAGAAGGTGCTGCCTTGGCTAGCAGTGCAGATGGAGTTAGGCAGTAGCCGAGACCACCCCATGAGAGGGCTTGTGGTCAAGCAAATTACTGCACCAAGCCCTGTTGTGCGCCCACCCACACAGGCTTTTTCCTTGGGCCTCCAGCCTGGAAGGCAGCTGTCCTGCATGCTAGGGGTCACTGAGGGGGGAAATGCAAAGCCTTGCTTCCCATAAGCATTCAGAGACTTTCTCCTTGGCCTGGGTGTTTGCTCAGTACTCTATACCTCACCTGCACCCTAACACTGTGCTCCAGCCTAGAGCCCCTTTCCTGCACCCAGTTTCCCTCCCAGAGCTTGCATCTCTTACCCCCTCCTGCTCCCAGAACTCTTGGTTCCAGCCTGGAGCCTGCACCCCCTGTCCCAGCCTAATGAAAGTGTGTGTGTGGGGAGAGCAAGTGATGGAGAGAGCGGGGAATGAAGTCTGTGGAGCCTCAGGGGTAGGGTGGGAGTTGCCCTAATACTTAAAAAATGTTCTTGTGCATAAAAAGGTTGGAGGCCACTGGTGAAGACATTAGGGATGGAGGCAGTTCCCAGGGATGTAGCTTCACTGTGGCAGGGAAACCACTTCCCTGGGAGCCAGGCCAGCAGGGGCTGACAGGCCTGCTCTCAGGGAGGCATCGCTGTGGGCTCAGCAATATAATGCTTATTTAAGAGCATGCAGCATGTTGCCCATGAGATTTTCAGTGGTCACATAGTTACCTATTTAATCAACTTTTAACATCCCTAGTAGACATACCCTGTCTGCTCCATTCACATTCTCACTCAGCATGGGTGCTTGATACGAACAAAGGAATGGCCAGACTGGGTCAGACCAAAGGTGCATCTAACCCAGTATCTTGTCTGCCAACAGTGGCCAACACCAGATACCCCAGAGGGAGGGAATACAAGTAATCCTCACGTGATCCCACAGATCCTCTCCCCTGTTCAGTTGGAAAACAGTACTTCTCGTGGGATAGCACTCATCAGGCTTTCTAATGCACTGCAAGAGCCCAGCATATAAATTACTTCTAACATGTTATTAATATTTCTAAACCCAAGCATAACAAATATCTCAGGTCAGGCCTGAAAAAAGTCATTCATTTGGCTTAAAAATCATGAGGTTTTTTTAAAAAATATTATTTTTGGACTGTTTTCTGGATTCTGAGTCATTTGGGTGAACTCATGTCATATTTTAAACTTCTCTGTAATCATGACGGATAGAAACTTACTTTTTGAAGGCAAAAACTGAGTTGTACATAATCATGAATCCAAGAGCTAGGGCTTGGAGGAAAAACAAAACTAAACAAAACAAAATCCTGCTAAAGTTGGCCACACACATAGATAATCATACTGTGCTGAGAAGCTCTCAGTATCTGTAGCTCCCACTGACATCTGTGGAAGTTGATGACACTAAGACTTTTGCTCATTGCTTTGGATCCGACATGCCAGCCTTGGAGTTTATGGATGTAGACTGTCGCTCTCCATAGACAGCTCAGCAAGTGTGTGGATACATTTCAAAGTGCTTGCTATTCCCTGCCTACATGTGCTCTGCATGTTAGGAAATAAAACGGGTTTAAGTTGTATTTCCTAATGATTATAGTTGTACAAGTTGACAGGCATATATCACTACACGTTTTTATGAGTCCCTGCCTTTGAGTCAGCCTTATGTGTGTCACATCATTTCTTTAAAAGAACAAACTAACTGTTGGGCTACTGTGTATGCAGGCATGTATGTGCGTGTCTGAAGAGATATATCCCAAATAAATATCCTTTACTCCTTAATCTTTCATTGTGTCTGTGTAGAGTACCATTGACATGAATGCAGACACACAGATCTATCTGTGTGGATCATTTTGTAGAAGTAGGGCCCAGATCCATAAAGGTATTTAGCCTTCTAACATCCATTGAAAGCAATGGACTTTAGGGCTACGTCTAGACTGCAAGCTTCTTTTGGAATAAGCTTTTCTGGAAGGGTATGTCTACACTAGCCCCCTAGTTCGATCTAGGGAGGCTAATGAGGGTGACCGAAATTGCAAATGAAGCGCAGGATTTAAATATCCCGCGTTTCATTAGCATGTTCCCGTCCAGTCGCCATTTTAGAAATTGACTAGGCCGAAGTAACTGCCCGCGTCTACACGCGGCAGTGAAACGGGATTCCAAATTAAAGCCCTACATTGAATTAGCTGTTATTCCTCCTGCAATGAGTTTTACTAGTAGTTGCTTCTGGGTGCTGTTGCCTAAGGCTAGTTGAGACATGTGCTTAAAGAGACCCCGCTGCTTGCTTTCCTAATTCTGCGAGGGACAGCAAAGCTTTTGCAGTGTGTGCTCTGGTTGCCCGGCTTTTGGACACCACAGCATACTCTTTGCCATGGAGCCGAAGCTGCCTGTGGGCATGCGATGGCCCCACACTGCTGCAGCTTCTGTTTGTGCAGGCTGCTTCCTGGCCCTGCACGAGCTCGACACCGAGCTCATCATTGAGACCCTCTCCCTGTGTGCGGAGCAAGGCCCTGGCAACTGCATCCCACAGTGAAGAGACGGTTTTGGAGGCTGGACACCAGTTCCGACTGGTGCGACCAGCTGGTCATGGAGTGGTGGGACAACCAGCAATGGCTCCATAACTTTCATATGAGGAAGGCCACCTTCATGGAGCTGTGTGCCTGGCTTGCCCCTGCCCTCCATTGACGGGATACCCAGATACGACCCGCCATCCCCCTGGACAAGTGGGTCACCATCGCTGTCTGGAAGCTCGCCACCCCAGACAGTTAGTGGTCTATGGGCAAGTAGTTTGGCATGGGAAAGTCCACTGTCCGGGCCCTCCTCATGGAAGTAAGGTGTTCTCAGAATCTCTGGGGGGGGGGGAAGTCTTGGAAAAGGGGACCCTAGGGAAAGGGGTGCAAGGCTGTGGGGGGTGGGCTGGGAGTGGAGGGAAAGTCCCATCCCTGGGGGGGATGTGCCATCCCGCCCTCACACAGCCCTGCAGGGGGTGGGGGACGACTCATAGGGGGTGGCTCCTGCGGTGTTTGAGGGGGAAAGGAGGAAGAGGGACTCCGGAACCTCCCAAGGGCTCAGGCACCCCCTCTCATTCTCTGTTTTCTGTATTTCTTTGTCTCCTTCTGCAGGTGGTGAAGGCCTAACTCCATCCTGCTATACAGGGTCATCTGCTTGGGAGACCTGGACCCCATCATGGCCAGATTTGCCACCCTGGGCTTCCCCACCTGCCGTGGGGCCATAGATGGAACCCATATTCCCATGCATGCACCACAGCATCGAGCCGCCCAATACATCAACTGCAAGGGCTATTTCTGCATGGTGCTGCAGGCCCTGGTCTACCACCATGGACAGTTCATGGACATTTTTGTTGGGTGGTTGGGCAGAGCTCACGATGCACACATTTTCAGGAATTCCAGCCTCTACCACTAGCTGGAGGTTGGCACATTCTTCCCCCAGCGTGACTGTCAGGTTGGGGATGTGCAGATGTAGGGATAACATATTAATATATTGAAAATGATTCCCCCAAATGAAAGTGACTCCCCATTATTTGTTCCCCACAACTTAAAGTGTTTAGATTTATTATTAATTCTTCTTCTTATTATTATTATTATTATTATTTGTTAAGATTGTTAAATGTTTAGATTTATCATTATTATTGCCCCTTTAGAATATAATGTATTAGGATATACATTATAGAATATAATGTAAATATAATTTAGAATTTAAGAATATAATCCTATGTAGCCAGAAACAGCCCCCCCTCTGTGCTCCAGGCATGCTCAAGCTTGTGCAAGGGGCTGCTTGAAATTGACATTGCCGAGATACATTGTAACAATGCACTGTCAATCCACTAACTCTGCTATGGGAGCCAAGCCCTGTAATTGACTAAGGGCATTATTACTTACTTAACGCCTGTTCTCTTTAAAACATTGTAACTTTATTCAGCACTCAGAGAATGTTTTAAGCAATACCATCCAGAAACTTTTTGTAACTACAACTCTGAGATATGTAAAGTTATTATTATACAAAAATATTGTATGGGAAACATTAATTAAGGAATGTATGTAAGAGAGAGAGTGCTTGGATGATGAGTGAATGGTTCTGAGAGGTGCCAGCCTGAGAATACAGCAACAAAGGGCTGAAAAAGGCGTCAGGTGCCAGTGCAACCAAAAGGTGTCAAATACTGAAGGTCCACCCGATGAGATCACTGTCAAGCACCTGGCAGCCACCCTGGAGACATCAGCATGATGCAGCAATTTCCATAGACTGGCATAAGAAAAAATTCCTATAAGAACTGGACTAAAAAACTATGGAATCAGAGTCCAAGGTTCTGCTGCCAGCCTACCAGGAGCTTCAGATGCACATCTGATCAGAACTTTGCTCCCCACTACCATCACTTGTGTACAGAATACCTGGCCATTTTTCTGTCACAAGCAACTTCCAGGCTGGTAACTATAACAAATACACAGAACCTGAATAAATGGATGAATGAATGTTTATATGTATAAGGGTTAAGTAGTTAAACAACATTGTTTGCTTCTATCTTTTCTTTATTTTTTATTATTATCTTTACAATAAACGTGGCTTTTTGCCTTATCCCCCTCATAAGATCCTGCTTGCTTTTATTTGGTATAACATAGATGCCACTGTGCATCATGGGGGATGTGGCCTACTCCTCATGCCATGGCTGATGAAGCTATACACCTGCCACCTGGACCTCAGCAGGGACCAATTTAATACCCACCTAAACAGGGCCTGTATCCATGTGGAATGCGCCGTGCACAGCTGCCATCCATCAGGCCCATCAAATGAGGGTGCACATCTGGGAAGCTCTGAGGGAGAGTTTCTTTGAAAGACCCCACCAACTCTCCCCATGACTCCCCTCCCCCTAGAGGCCTGTGTGTTGCCCCTCTCTGCCTTTCCCACAACAATCTTTCCCTTCCCCCCTTCCTTGGTATCAGTACAGATACCAGTTTTGTGTTGAAAACCAAGAACTTTGTATTTTGTCCATAATAAAAGTAACTAGGGAGGAGCAGGATTCAGAACCTAGAATCATAGAATCATAGAACCATAGAGCTGGAAAAGACCTCAGGAGGTCATCAAGTCCAGCCCTCTGCTCTAGGCAGGACCAATCCCAACTAAATCAACCCGGCCAGGGCTTTGTCAAGCCAAGACTTAAACACCTCTAGGGATGGAGACTCCACTACTTCCCTAGATAACCCATTCCAGTGCTTCACTGCCCTCCTAGTGAAATAGTTTTTCCTAATATCCAACCTGGACCTCTCCCACCACAACTTGAGACCATTGCTCCTTGTTCTGCCATCTGTCACTACTGAGAACAGCCTCTCTCCAGCCTCTTTGGAACCTCCCTTCAGGAAGTTGAAGGCTGCTATCAAATCCCCCCTCACTCCTATCTTCTGCAGACTAAACAGACCCAACTCCCTCAGCCTCTCCTCATAAGTCATATGCTCCAGCCCCCTAATCATTTTGGTTGCCCTCTGCTGGACTCTCTCCACATCCTTTTTGTAGTGGGGGGCCCGGAATTGGACACAATACTCCAGATGTGGCCTCACCAAAGCTGAATAAAGGGGAATAATGACATCTCTGGATCTGCTGGCAATGCTCCTCTTAATGCAACCTAATATGCCATTAGCCTTTTTGGCTACAAGGGAACACTGTTGACTCATGTCCAGCTTCTTATCCACTGTAACCCCCAGGTCCTTTTCTGCAGAACTACTACTTAGCTGGTTGGTCCCCAGCTTGTAACTATGCTTTGGATTCTTCCGTCTTGTTGAACCTCATCAGATTTCTTGTGGCCCAATCCTCCAATTTGTCTAAGTCACTCTGGACGCTATCTCTGCCCTCAAGCGTATCTACTTCTCCCCCTAGCTTAGTATCATCTGCAAACTTGCTGAGGGTGCAATCCATCCCCTCATCCAGGTCATTAATAAAGATATTGAACAAAACCGGTCCTAGAACCAAACCTTGGGGCACTCCGCTAGAAACCAACCACCATCCTGACATTGAGCCATTGATCACTACCCGCTGGGCCCGGCCTTCTAGCCATCTTTCTATCCATCTTACCGTCCATTTATCCAATCCACATTCCCTTAACTTGCTGGCAAGAATATTGTGGCAGACGGTATCAAAAGCCTTGCTAAAGTCAAGTATATCACATCCACTGACTTTCCCACGTCCACAGAGCCAGTTACCTCATCATAGAAGCTAATCAGATTGGTCAGGCATGACTTGCCCTTTGTGAATCCATGCTGACTATTCCTAATCAGTTTCCTCTCTTCCAAGTACCTCAAAATGGATTCCTTAAGGATCGCTTCCATGATTTTTCCAGGAACCGAGGTAAGACTGACCAGCCTATAGTTCCCTGGATCGTCCTTCTTCCCTTTTTTGAAGATGGGCACTACATTTGCCTTTTTCAAATCATCCGGGATTTCTCCCGACCTCCACGACTTTTCAAAGATAATGGCCAAAGGCTCCTCAATGACATTTGCCAACTCCTTCGGTACCCTCGGATGCATTAAGTCTGGACCCATGGATTTGTGTACGTTTAGCTTTTCAAAATAGTTCCTAACCTGTTCTTTACCCACCAAGGGCTGTCCATCTTCATCCCATCTTGTGTCATTTAGCGCATTAGTCCGGGAGCCCACCTTGTCCGTGAATACAGAGGCAAAGAAAGCATTGAGTACTTCAGCTTTCCCCACATCATCTGTCACTAGGTTACCTCCTTCATCCAGTAGGGGCTGCACACCCTGTCTGATCACTTTCTTATTATTAACATGCCTGTAGAAACCTTTCTTGTTATCCTTCACATCCGTAGCCAATCGCAATTCCATTTCCGCTTTCGCCTTCCTGATAACCCCCCGGCATTCTTGAGCTATACATTTATAGCTCTCCCTGGTCATTTGTCCAAGTTTCCACTTTTTGTAAGCTTCCTTTTTGTGCTTAAGTTTACCAAGGATTTCCCCTGTAAGCCAATCCGGTCTCCTACCATGTTTGCCTCTCTTGCTACGTGTCGGGATGGTTACTTTCTGTGCCTTCAATAAGGCTTCTTTAAAATACTGCCAGCTGTCCTGGACTCCTTTCCCCTTCATGTTAGCATCCCAGAGGATTCTGCCCATCCGGTCTCTGAGGGAGTCAAAATCTGCTTTTTTGAAGTCCAAGGTGTGTATTTGACTACTCTCTTTTCTTCCTTTGGTCAGGATCCTGAAATCTACCATCTCATTATCACTGCCTCCAAGGTTGTCACCCACCTCTACTTCCCCTATTAGTTCCTCCCTGTTTGTGAGCAGACGGTCAAGCTGCGCATGGCCCCTGGTTGGATCCTTTAGCACTTGTGTCAAGAAGTTATCCCCAATATTGTCCAAAAACTTCCTGAATTGCCTGTGTACTGCCATATTGGTTTCCCAACAGATGTCAGGGTGATTAAAGTCCCCCACAAGAACCAGGGCCTGAGATCTGGAAGCTTCTCTCAGGTGTCCGAAGAAAGCCTCATCTACCTCATCCACCTGATTCGGTGGCTGGTAGCAGACACCAACCACAACATCACTGCTGTTGTTTGCTCCTCTAAACTTAACCCATAGACTCTCAACAGGTTTTTCTCCCTCTTTATACTGGAGTTCAGAGCAGTCATAGTGCTCTCTTACATATAGTGCAACTCCTCCTTTTCTTCCCTGGATAGGGCCAAGGAGGAGGGGGACTCAGGGCTGGGAGTGGTGCGTGGTGCAGCTGGGAGTGCCACCTCAGGTCTCAGGACCTCGGCAACCTCGGGAGGTGGGTGGGGCCTGGGACAACAGGAGAAGCATGAGCAGGGAGGGCAGTGGGAGCAGCGGGGACAGGGACAGGGACAGGAGCTGGGTGTGCCATCATTTCATATATGGTAGCACACATGTTTTGGCTCTGCTGCACCATCTGAGCCCATATTTGGGTCCCATCTAGACTGCAAGCCTCTTTCGAAAGAGCATCTAGACTACAACCGGTACTTTTGAAAAAGCAAGCCACTTTTTCAAAAGAGAGCACCGAGACAGTCTGGATGCTCGCTTTCGAAAAGGCACAGTTTGCAATACATAGTGCCTTTTTTTGAAAGAGCACTTTTGAAAAAAGGCGTTATTCCTCGTAAAACGAGGTTTTCCATAGTTAAAAAACCAGCCATGGTCTTTCGATTTACTTTCAAAAGAACATGGCAGCAGTTTAGATGCAGGGGAAGTTTTTTCAAAAAAAGGCCACTTTTTTGGAAAAAACCCTGTAGTCTAGACACACCCTGGCTACATCTACATTGGCAAGATTTTGCACAAATACTTTTAACGCAAGAGTTTTTGCATTAAAGTATTTGTGCAAGAGAGCGTCTACACTGGCATGTACTTCTGTGCAAGAGATGTGCTTTTGCGCAAAAGCATCCGTGCCGGTGTAGACGCTCTCTTGCGCAAGAAAGCTCCGATGGCCATTTTAGCCATCGAGATTTCTTGCACAAGAAATTCATGTTGCCTGTCTACACTGGCCTCTTGCGCAAGAACACTTCTTCAAGAGGGCTTATTCCTGAGCGGGCGCATCATAGTTCTTGCGCAAGAACTCGCGGCCAGTGTAGACAGGCGGCAAGTTTTTGCGCAAAATCTCGCAAATGTAGACACGGCCCCTGAGCGTCCTCCTGGTCCTTCTGGGCCAGGATCCGTTGCATGCCTTGGAGGATGACCACGTGCTGTCTCATCAGGTCCCCCTGGACCCTCCTGCACTTGTAGCTCCCCCAGGGTCAGGCGGCTGCCTCAGCTGGCGGTGATCGCCCATTAGTGATGCTAGTCCGGCTGTGGAGAATAAAGAGGAAGAGGCGGTCAGTCATCCATGCAGACACTGTCCCTGAGTCCGTGCCCTCCTCTGTGAGCTGAGAACAAGAGTCCTCAGGCTAGAGGGCAGGGATGTTCCAGGAGCAAGGCTATGTGTGGCCTGGACATCGGCCCTGCCTCACAGAGGCCCTGAGGTGCCCAGGGGACCATGCTTCTTGCTCCCCCCCATCCTCATCCCACAGACAGGCAGGGCAAGGGAAGTGGTCGGCCACAGTGGGATGCCATGGGCAGGAGAGGGGCCTGGAGCAGTCTGCTCTTCCATGGGGGCTGCACGCACACCTGCCAGCGCTGTCCGTGGAAGTGGGTGGTGCCTCAAGTGTGCAGGCATTCCCGTGTGTCGTGTGCGGCACTCCTAAGTCTGTGTGCAGCCACGTGTGTGCCCTTGTCCCCAGCCTGCTTCCAGCAGTGGTTAGTGGTGGGAGGGCATCTCCCACAGGGGTCAGATGTGTGTGTGGCCTCCCCAGAGCCCGTGAACAGGACCCTGGGGACAGGGCCGGATGGAGGCATGGGTGAGCCGGGCAGCTGCCCAAGGCGCCAGCCGATGAGGGGCGCCTAATGGCAGCTGTAAGGGGTGCATGGCGTCCCTTTCAGCTGCCATCAGGAGCCACGTGCCCGGATCCCGCAGCGCCGGCCCCGCGGCGCTGGCCAACAGCACCCTTCCACCCATGGCTGCGGGGCCCTGCACGGCCCAGCGTGCGTGCCAGCAGCGCTGGCCGGACCAGGCTGGGCAGCGCATGTGCTGTGCACCCTGGGGGCGGCCCCGGGCTGCGAGCCAGTGGCCGTGACCAGCTCGCGCATGCGCCGAGCGCCCTGGGGGGCAGGCCCACGCATGCACCCTGCGCCTGGGGGTGGCGCCGCATGCCTGGGCCCAGGGTGCCAAAGGGCTCGGGCTGGCCCTGCCTGGAGGTGCTTTGGGGCTGCCTCCTGGGGCTGCATGTTGCAGACTGGCACTGCATGTAGTTCCACGTGCACGGAGTGTAGCACAATATCCAGGCCAAGATGACCAAGCGACGATTGCATCCCATCCCCTCTGCGCCCGCCTTCCCTGCCCTGTGTGTGTGAAAAACAGAGCACTCACCTGATGATTCCTCCCCGTCCTCAGAGAATGCGTGTAAGACATCCAGGCCCTGGGGTACGGGCTTGAGGGTGAGGGTGACTGTGCTGGCTGTCTCCTCCTCCTCCTCCAGCTCGTCGTCGGATTCTTCCTCCTCCTGGCCTGGGAGCCCTGGGTTGGCAAAGATGAGCATCTCCAGCCCCAAGTCCACCACCAGGGGGGAGGAAGGGGCTGAACCACCCCCCAGGATGTGGTGGACCTCAGCGTAGTAGGGCTAGGAGTGGGGTCCTGCCCCAGAGAGAGAGCTGTGCTCCCTTGCCCTCGCATAGCCCTGGCAGAGCTCCTTCACTTTGCTCCATACTTGTATGAGGTTCTGGAAGTGGTGGCCTCTTGTGGCCCGAGCCTCGGCCATCCGACCGTATATGTCGGCGTTGTGCCACTGGGAGCCGAGATCCTGCAGGGTCTCCTGCTCACCCCACACCTACAGGAAGGCCAGGATCTCTGCCCCGGACCACTATGGCACAAACCTCTTCGGGCCTCTGGCTGAGTCCTGGGAGCCCTGGTCATGCTCCCTGTGAGGGCCAGAGAGGTCTCAGGAGGCTTGTGGCTGGGCCATGGGTCCCAATTAGTGTGGCAGTCACAGCCACACAGTGAGGTGCAGCTCTCTGGGCCAGCCCCCTGCAACAAGTGTTGTCCCAGGTGCCTGCAGCTTTAAGAGCTGGCCGGAGACAGGGACTATAGAGATCTGATTAGTTTGGACGGAGTGGCCACCAGGGCACCTGTGCTATTTCCTGGAGGCCTCTTCTTTCAAAAGAACTCCCTCTTCTGCTCTTTCAGACAAAGACGTCTTCCTCGTGAAAGAACCCCTTGGTTCTTTCAACTTTTTGTCAAAAGAATGCAATAGCAGTATGGACGCAAGTATTTTTTTCTGGACTAACGGCAGTTATTCTGGAAAAACACTGCAGTGTAGACATACCCTAAGAGCCGAAATACCTCTGAGGTTCTGGGCATAAGGGCCTTAGACTTGGTGTCTGCCCTTTAGGTCTGAATAGGGTTTCCTGCCCCGCAGGTATACTAAGAAAGACATGACACTCCCTCACTCCCGCCTAATTCTCCACTTGAGTCATTTTCTCCTGTTTTTTGTCTTGTTGCTGAAACTTTCAATTTTCTCTTTTTTTAAAAAAAATATTGTTTTGAGTTTCCCCTGCCACTCTTTTGTGCTACTGTTCTGTCACCTGACGTTGCTACCATTGCATTGAGTCAGCTTAGGGTTATCATCTTTCCTGACCAGAGGGATGGGACACCATTGCTGTAAATGGCGTCCAGTCCATCCAGTTGGGAAAAATGGTAAGCCTAATTGTCAGCTCTTCCTAGTCTTGCCTGTGTACAAGAGATGTTTCATTAAATGATGCAACACAGGAGGCAGTTTGTATTGGCCCATGCGAGACACGGTTATATAGGCCTCTCCGAGCTGTCCAGGCCCCACAGTGGATGCCTCAACCATCAGATGGATGGGACCCATGGTGCCCAGGTAATTATCTGGGAAAATCTAGCACAGGGCAGTCAGAGGAGGTCATGCCCCCAAGCACACACCACAGTGGTGGGACCTGGAACAACCAACAGCCTACTGTGCTCCACCATCTCCCAGCTGGGTTGCTCTACTTCACTATGGTGGTGGCCGGGAAGCAGAGTGTCCTGGCCCTAGTCTCAGTACCCAGTGGGGTGAAGCAGGAGTGGGATTTGGGGGAAGGGATAGAGAGGGCTTGGGGCTCTCAAGTTTTCCAATAAGGGCTGCTGCTAATGCAGCAGCAGCCAGAGCCCAAGACCCTATCAATTGCTGCTGGAGCACCACACACTTTGGGTAGCTCGGAGGGAGGAAGTGCCACACCCCTTATGCGCGAAGCCATGTCCCTTCACCTCACCCGGGGTCCACAAAGGACATCATATGCAGAGACACAACTGGTTTTAATGAAGGAACAAGCCATGAACAGGAATTAATGACAATATTGGACTGCTCTCTGTAACAGAGCAGCATTCACCTCTCTTGAGTACCCCTTCTGGCTAAGCACATGTGCCTGCACTCTCTTGTCTGACTTCGGTGACACAGTCTCTGGCCGAGTCTCACTCATTGTGTGTGCTCATCAAAACCCCTTCCAGGGTACACATCTAATCGGAGCCTATCTTGGTTAGCTCTCTTATGTCCTTTTAAGTTTGTTCCCCACTCAAAGAGAGTGGTGTCCCCAGAGCTACCCCACCAAAATACAGCATTTTTGCCCTTACCTCAGGGCTTTATTTCAAAGTCCCATCACAGTCCAGCACTCGCCAATAGCTCTTCACAAGAGCTGTGTCCAGACTCAGGGGTTTTTTCGAAAAAAGTAGCCTTTTTTCGAAAGAACTTCCCCTGCGTCCAGACTCAAGCCGCGTTCTTTCGAAAGTAAATCGAAAGAACGCGGCTTTTCTTTCGACGGCGGTACACCTAATTCTACGAGGAAGAACGCCTTTTTCGAGGGAGATCCGTCGAAAGTAAGTGAGCGTGGACGGGGGGAGCCCTTTTTTTCGAAAGTATTGGCCTCCAGGAAGAAGCCCTGGAGGACAATCTGGGCCATGGGTTGCACGTCTGTGGTTCCTTGCTGCAGCCATTCCTTAAAGGGACAGGCACCTCACAGCCACTTGTTGCAGAGAAGGAGCCAGAGCACACGGCTACTTTGCTGCAGCATGTTCCAGCCCCAAGACCGTCCTGGCCCTTCCACCGAGGCTTCTGAGGACCCAGCCAAGGGCTCCAAGCGCCGGGCACCATCCTGGTCTGGCGCAGAGATCAAGAGCCTGCTGGAGCTCTGGGGAGAGGAGGAGGCCTTACAGGCCCTCAAAAGCCGGCGGCGAAACGCAGATATTTATGGCCGCATGGCTGAAGCCCTGGTCCAGAAGGGCCACTACCCCCGCACCCAGGACCAGGTGCGGTCCAAAGTAAAAGAGCTGCACCAGGGGTACGTCAAAGCCAGGGAGGAGAGCTCCCGTTCTGGGGCAGCCCCCCACTACTGCCCCTACTACCCCGAGCTGAACCAGATCCTGGGTGGCAGTGGAGAAGCACGCACACCACGGCGGTTCGTACAGTCTGGATTGGCAGACCCCATGGTGGACGCTCCCGAGCAGGACCCAGAGCAGTCTGGAGACGGGGACATGGTCCCAGAGGAGGAGGACAGTGAGGAGACGGCGACCCTCACCCTGGAGCCAGTCACCCAGACCCCAGAGGCCTCCCAGGCAACATCTGGCGCAGGAGAGGAAGCAGCAAGTGAGTGCAGTGAGGTTGTGTAACACCCGGGGGGGGGGGAGGTAGGTGGGTGCACAGTGGGTGATGCACAAGGGAAACCTGTCATGCTCAGGCTGATGCCCAGGTCACACACACACACACAGTGTAACCTTCAGAATGTCTGATTCCCCTGTCTCAAGGGAGAGGGCATGCCCTTTTGGACAGCTGTTGCACACATGACTGATTGTGATAGAAATGTAGCCGTGTTACTCTGATCTGAGGAAGTGGGTCTGGCCCAGGAAAGCTCATCCCCTAATAAACCATCCTGTTAGTATTTTAAGTGCTACAGAGTCCAGTTTTTAGGACTGATTGTGTGTTCTTCTTTTCCTCCACAGCCAGACCAGCCGTGGAAGAGGGCCGCAGCACCCCAGCCCCACCTCCATCTCCATCTCGGGGACATGGGAGCCGTAGACACAGGCGTGTCTATGCGAACATCCTCAGGCAGCACGTGGAGGCCGTGCAGGAGCTGAACTCCATCCTCAGAGAGAGGGCGGAGGCAGAGGATCGCTGGCGTGACCGGCTCATGGACGAGCTGGTCCTGCAGCGCACGTCCCTGTGTGCCAACCTCAGGGAGGTCTGCGGCTTGCCTGCTCCTGTGCCTGGTCCTGCTCCTCCAGCACCCCATGACCCCACCCCACCAAACCCCCCTTCCACAACAGCATCCCTTTCCCTCCTTGGACCTCCCTCTCCCCCAGCCCCCCCAGTTCCCCAGCCCCTCTCTCCCCCTGGCCCTCCTCTCCCCCAGGCTTCCACGTCCTAAGAGCACCCCAGCCAGCCAACCGACAGGTGCACCACCCGATCCCGTAGCCGTGGAGCACCCCAAACACGAGGCCCAGGCAGGAGAGGGAAATCTGGCAAGCACCGTGCAACCTGATCCCCTTCCCCCCTCCAGGTTTCCAGTCCCCTTCCCCCCTCCAGGTTTCCAGTCCCCTTCCCCCCTCCAGGTTTCAAGCACCCCCATCACCCCAGTTAAAGCACAAACAAAGGGTTCAACAAAATGTTTCTTTATTGTAAATAGTGTTTTCAACAACAAAAATGAAAAAAAAATGTGTTATGTTTGCTACATTTATACTATTGTTTGAGAATATGTACAAACATTAAACATAACATTTTATTTTGCAACACACCCTGGTGTTACTGATGTGTCCAAACAGGGTCAGGAGATGGGTTGTGGAGGGAAGCTTCTATTGGGCCAGGGCCCAGTCCCCAGGCAGAAGCCCCTAAGTAGAGTCAGTGGCCTCCACTGGAGAATTGCTCCCGGAGGGCCTCCCGGATGCCAACAGCAGACCGGTGAGCCTGGCGGATGGCAGCTGTCCGGGGCTCGGCAAAGTGCCTCTCCTGGCCATCAGCACCTCTACCCCACCCTGGTAGGAAGGCATCCCCTTTCCTCTCCACCAGGTTATGGAGAACGCAACACGCGGCCACCACCTCAGGGATGTTGCTCTCCCCCATGTCGGGGCGTGTGAGCAAGCACCGGAATCTGCCTTTTAAACGTCCGAACGCACATTCCACCTGGTTGCGAACCCGGTTAAGGTGAGCATTAAACTGCTCCTTGCTCGCATCCAGGTGGCCGGTGTAGGGCTTCATCAGCCACGGCATCAGGGGATAGGCGGCATCAGCCACTATGCACACCGGCATGTGCACATCCCCAACCGCAAACTCACGATGCGGGAAAAATGTTCCTTCCTGAAGCCTCCGGTAGAGGTCGGAGTTCCTGGAGATGCGGGCATCGTGTGCCCGCCCTGACCACCCAACACAAATGTCCGAAAACTGGCCACGATGGTCGACCAGGGCCTGGAGGACCATAGAAAAGTAGCCCTTTCTGTTGATGAATTGGGCTGCTCGATGGGGCGGTGCACGGATTGCAATGTGTGTCCCATCGAGCGCTCCTCCGCAATTCGGGCAGCTCTGAATTGATGGCCCTCACCACCTGCAGAACGAGACAGGCAACAAAATGTTAGAAGGGGTGCCTTATCTCTTAGGAGGAGAACCCACCGCCCACCTTCCCTCTCAAACACCCCGGGAATCCCCTCCTCAGAACCCCCCCCCCCAACAATTCAGGGTGAGTGGAGGAGCTCCCTCCCACTCCCACTCCACTTGGCCCTTCCTGACAGTCTCCCTTCCCCCCACCCCAAACTATGACTGTCCCCAGACAATGACTTACCTCCATCAGGATGGATCCTACGGTAGACCTGCCCACGCCAAATTGGTGTCCCACGGAGCGGTAGCTGTCGGGGGTTGCCAGCTTCCAGAGGGCAATGGCGATCCTCTTTTCCAGGGGGATGGCGGGCCGCAGGTGGGTGTCTTGCCGTTGCAGAGCAGGGGCGAGCCAGGTACACAGCTCCTGGAAAGTGGTCTTTCGCATCCGGAAGTTGCGTAGCCAGTCTCGGTCATCCCAGATCTCCATCACGAGCCGGTCCCACCAGTCAGAGCTGGTGTCAAACCTCCAAACACGCCTGTCCACGAAAAAGTTTGGAGGCAAGGGCAGTGCGGCTGCTTGACGGAGGAGCCCCTCGTACCTCTGGTCTGGGTCCAGCTCGGGAAGTAGCCTCATGACAGTGTCATGCAGATGCAGCAACAGCTGCAGTATGGTGGTGTGGGGCCATCGCCTGCCCAGGGGCAGCTCTGGCTCCATGCCAAAAAAAAGGGTCTCAAAGCGAAAAACCTCAAAAGAAAAAAGCTGCTGGGGTGTCCCAGGAAGCTGAGCACTCCAAAGCAGCACAGCAATGCCTTGCTTACTTCCTCGAGGGACAGCAAAGGCAGCTGCAGGAGCAGAGCAACGGGTGTTCAGGAGTGTCCCTCTCACCACGCGTCTCTGCAAAGGGCAGGCAGGCAGCACCCGGAAGGAAATGCTGCCCCCATGCCCTGGCAGAAGCAGTTCCGGGTGGCTTTCAATTTTGAAAGAGCGTCCAGCAGTCTGGATGCTCTTTTTCGAAAAAGCGGATCGATTTTTCGATCCGCGTATTGTAGTCTAGACGCGCTCTTTCGAAAGAGGCTCTTTCGAAAGATGCTTTCGAAAGAGGCTCTTTCGAAAGAAGCCTGCAGTCTAGACATAGCCAAGGAGCTGTCTGCAGTGCTGCCACTCTCTCAGGCAGCCTGTCTCCTGGTTCTGCATACCTTGTGGCCTCCAGAGACACTGACTGATACTGGTCTTTCCGCTGCTTTTATAGGACTTTCCTGGCCCTGATTGGTTGCTTCTCCCACAGCCACTCCAGTCTGTCTGGAGGACTTTTCTATTGTGTCTCTAGGGTATGGTCAGACCATAGGGCCTCCAGGAGGGGATCCCAAGGCCAGGTCAATTGCATCACGTTCCCTTTGTCTGTAAAAATGTTTATGGATGAAAAGAATCATAGAATCGTAGAATACTAGGACTGGAAGGGACCGCGAGAGGTCATCGAATCCAGGCCCCTACCCTCATGGAAAGTCCAAATACTGTCTAGACCATCCCTGATAGACATTAATTTAACCTACTCTTAAATATCTCCAGAGATGGGGATTCCACAACCTCCCTGGGCAATTTCTTCCAGGCTGTGTCTAGACTGCATCCTTTTTCTGTAAAAGGGATGCAAATTAGACACATCGCAATTGCAAATGAAGTGAGGATTTAAATACCCCCGCTTCATTTGCATAAACATGGCTGCCGCTTTTTTCTGGCTCGGAGCTTTGCCGGAAAAAGCGCCAGTCTAGACAGGGATCTTTCGGAAAATAAAGCCTTTTCCGAAAGATCCCTTATTCCTTTTTTTAAGAGGTATAAGGGATCTTATGGAAAAGGCTTTATTTTCCGAAAGATCCGCGTCTAGACTGGCGCTTTTTTCCGGCAAAGCTCCGAGCCGGAAAAAAGCAGCAGCCATGTTTATGCAAATGAAGCAGGGGGGATTTAAATCCCCACCTCATTTGCAATTGCGATGTGTCTAATTTGCATCCCTTTTACGGAAAAAGGATGCATTCTAGACACAGCCCTAGTGTTTGACTACCCTGATAGTTAGGAACTTTTTCCTAATGTCCAACCTAAATCTCCCTTGCTGCAGTTTAAGCCCATTGCTTCTTGTTCTATCCTCAGAGGCCAAGATGAACAAGTTTTCTCCCTCCTCCTTATGACACCCTTTTAGATACCTGAAAACAGCTATCATGTTCCCCCTCAGTCTTCTCTTTTCTAAACTAAACAAACCCAATTCTTTCAGCTTTCCTTCATAGGTCATGTTCTCTAGACCTTTAATCATTCTTGTTGCTCTTCTCTGGACCCTCTCCAGTTTCTCCACATCTTTCTTGAAATGTGGTGCCCAGAACTGGACACAATACTCCAACTGAGGCCTAACCAGCGCAGAGTAGAGTGGAAGAATGACTTCTCATGTCTTGCTGACAACAAGCAGTATAAGAACCTCTATAGAGTAGTGAAGGAAAAAAGAGCCTCTTCCCAGGATTATCCCTGTCCCTGTCCCTACAGATAGAATCATAGAATCATGCGGAGTATAATTTGATGTATTTCTACAACAGGGAATATAAATAACAAACCCACACCACTAGGTGGAGGCAGATATTTTGAGGAGTTTGTGAGAAAACTTTCAAAAAAGAGAAGTAATATTGGAATTCTGCTTTAAGTCATTTGGCTCACATCTCAGCAGAGTGATCTGTACAATGCTGGATCTTTAATTTTTTTCCATGAAAGAACCTGGTTAAAATCTTTTAAATAAATCATGTTATTTCCACTCTCCTATTTGTCTGTGCTCTAATAGGGATAGAAAAAATATAATTATTGGCTAATAATGGCTTATATTTGAATCAGAGAGTTAGTAAAATTATTTAAAAAGGAAAATCTCTCTAGAAATGCATATTGTTGTTGCATCAAATTCTGCCGTCCTTGCTCAGATCCTCCCAGGTATTGAGATTCCTGGCTCCCATTGGTTTCAATGGAAATTAGTCTAAATACCTTTGAAGATCTGGGCCTCATACCCTACTCTGACAAAACTTAGGTTGAATTAGAGTCAGTCAAACGCTGAGCGGGATTAAGGTGTGCATCTTACTGCACATTGTACAAAAGCTTCTTGCTATCAGTCTATTTTTTGCAGTACAGCTGCTCCCCGAGTTGCAAATGGTCGAGTTACGACCGTTCGCACTTACGACCAAAGCTCCCATGGAGCAGTCGTAAAGGCGGTCCCCGTGTTACGAATGTGACCCGCGCTTACAAACAGCGTGGTCACGTGTAACTCAATGGGGTCCAAGTTACAAACTGATCGAGTTACAGCCAAGTGTTTGGTCTGTAAGTCGGAGAGAGGCTGTAATGTTTTTTCTTTATTCACCAGTTTTGTTTTCTTGCCTCCTTGGACATGTTGGACTTTGTACATAATGGTGAATAAATGGTATATTTATCATCCTCTCTGACTGTAATGTGTTTTGAGTGATGGCAAATTGTCAAGCCATATTCAGTACAGGCTGATCAATTGATACCTATTAGTGAGATAAGCATGTGAATTGTAAGCCCAGGACTTGCTAAGGGCAGGATCCCACTACTACTTGCTGCAGGACAGTGTGCGTTGCTGCAGAACTCTTAGTTGTGTATGTGCACATGACTTGTTTTTGTAAAAATCTGGCCCTGGGGCAAATAAACTAACATTCAACCAACGATTCAGCTTTTTATCTTGTAAAATACAACCAACTGATAAGTAAAATACAACCAAGTAATAAGTAAAGTTTCCTTTTGAGGATATACTATTGCACCAAGATCGGAATGAAGGTTATATGCTAACTTATGAGTTCCCTGACGTCTGCACGGTGTTTGTGATGACTTTGCTACACACATTGGTGTCCTTAATCTGTTCTGTGGTCCTGGGGTTATTTGTCACATGCACAAACATTATTCCTATTGCTGATCCACCCATAGTGGACTGATATTGGATGCCTTGCTCTCATGTGAACAGATACAACGAACAAGCATTGTTACAGTTACCTGTACATGATGCTGTGTTTTTGAAAGGCCTGAACTTATGGAGCAGGCGTAGACAGTGAGGGATGCATAAAACTAGCAGAGACAGGAAGTCTCTCTGTGATGACCATGCCCTTAGCTTCTTGTGGAAGTGACCTCCTGTGCATGTATTAAATATGGAGTACTCTTGAACTGTACTGCTGTACACTTTCTATCTAGCGCAGTTGTATAAGACCCCAGTTTGCACAATGGTATGGAACTGGGGCTTAGCCACAACAGACCCTGAATCAGGGAGAAAGTTTCCTAAATATGTAGTATTATTACACTAGTTTCATGTTGGTACCTGGTCAAAGTAGGCTTATCTTCTTGCTTAATTATCTTCTCTGTTGTGCTGTGAATAAATATTACTTAATGACAGTTAAGGACCATCTTATTCTGAGTTTGTACAGGTCGTAAGGCAATGAGATTCTGGCCTATGACTGGGACTATGAGGCAGTACCGCAATACAAATAATCACATGCTGATCTACAGAAATATTTTTCTGCCTTGGACATCCCCACTAGCTTGAGAGATCCAGATGTATCAGTTAGTGAAAATGGAAGCATGTGAACTTGACAGCTTCAGTTTCAGTCCCCTTGTTTCCTGCACTGAGTGTTTTTTCTGCTTTTTACACTAAATGGTAAGCATGTCCACATAATAGTGTGATGAAGATGGATGGATGGGAGGTTTTGACTTCCTTAGTCATGGCGTACTGTTGCAGGAAGGAGGTTTGCTGGGAAGAGATGGGGTCGATCTGACCACAAAAGGGAAGGACATCTTAATGCAGTGACTCACCAATCTTATTAGAAGGGCTTTAAACTAAGTTGAGTAGGGGCAGGTGACAAAAGGCAACTAGGTTCAAAAGGTATCTTTAATAGAGGACTAGTTCTTTGGGGAGAATCAGATATGGAAAATTAGAGTAGAATTACAGGAGCAACAAGAGGGAAATTCCTGGGGGGAATTTGATCAATCCCTTAGATCAGTGTTTCTCAAAGTGATCCGTGAAACCACTTTGAGAAAGTTGCTAACTGGCCGCGCCGGTGTGTTTATTTATGTTGGAAATAAGCCAGGACACTCTGGATGCAGGTGAAAACAAGCAGAGGATTTATTATACATCAGCTGATGGAGTGACACGCAGGGGTTACCCTGGTGAACACTGGTTAATTAACACAATACAATAGATTATATAGTCAGCAGGAGGACGGAGGAAAAATGATTTGATAGGTCTAGCAGCAAGACGAAATGAGCACATAAGCCAATAGAACTACTCAAGATTACATAATATCTCCACCCATTGCAAAGTAACAGCTCGTTAATTAATATACAGGTGGTTATTGTTCAAATGCCAAAACATGTCAGCAAAACAGTAATAACATTTTAGTCTCCATAGATGATGATGTTGCTATAGGAGGCGGGTATGGCCTTGAGTTGGTGCAGCACTTGGTTCTCAGGCTTATTATCTAGGAGTGAAGCAAGACAGTTTAAGCAAATTTTATGAATGTTATCTCAAGCAAAATGTGTTACGTTACCAACTGAGACCCAGTTCGAGTGTTTTAGAACGTGGTTGCTATGGTGCCCAGGGTCTTTTACTGTCTGCAGTTCTTATCCTGACTGTGGTGTTCCCAGGCCTTAATCCTAGAATGGAGTTATGCTGTTTAGAGGCCTACTAGCACATTTAGGGCTGCCTCAGTTTACCCTACAATTTACCAGCACTGAGGTCACGGAGCCTTGCAGGTCCCTTTGGCTCTGGTTAGCCAGTCACAGCAAAAGGAGCTGTGGCTGCTGCTTCCCATGGCTCCCTTTGGCTGCAAACAGCAAATCGGATCCAATGGGAGCCACGAGGCTTTGTGGCTGCGGCACCAGTAAATAAACACACCAGTGTAGCCAGTTAGCAGTTTTCTCAACGTGGTTTCATGGACCATTTTGAGTGTCACTGCTTTAGACGTCTACTCACAAATTCAAGGAATAACAGGAATAAGCAGTCAGAATTGGGAGTACTAATAGACAAGTCATAACTGAGCTTAAGTGGCATCTCAGATACTTGATGGGATAAATCTCATAACTGCAGTATTGGCATAGAGGGGTACATCTTGTTCAGGAAGAGCATGTAGGAATAAAAGGGAGGTGGTGTTGTATTGTACACTTGTTCTGAGTTCCAGAAAGAGGCACGAGGCAGACCAGCTGAAAGTCTCTGGGTAAAGACGAAGTGGGGAAAACACATCCAAACCAGGAGGAGGAGGGAGATGAGGCATTTCTAGAACAAATAAAACAAATATCCAGACCCTTATAGTAATGAGGGACTTTACCTACCTAGACATCAGTGGGAAAAGTAATATGATAAAACACAAAATATCCAATAAGTTCTTGGAATGTCATGGGGACAATGCTTTGTTTCAGAAACTGAAGGAAGTAACCCAGAGCATAGGCATTTAAGAATTGATTCTGACCAACAGGGAGGAGATGGTTGTGAACCTGTAGGTAGAGGCCTATTTGGGAGAAAGTGATTATGAATAAGGCTGTGAATCATTCATGGAGGTCACAGAAATCATGAAACAAAAAACAGGACTATGTAGCACTTTAAAGACTAACAAGATGGTTTATTAGGTGATGAGCTTCCGTGGGCCAGACCCACTTCCTCAGATCAAATAGTGGAAGAAAATTGACACAACCATATATACCAAAGGATACCATCAAAAAAATGAACACATATGAAAAGGACAAATCAAATTTCATGTGTTCATTTTTTTGATTGTATCCTTTGGTATATACGGTTGTGCCAATTTTCTTCCACTATTTGATCTGAGGAAGTGGGTCTGGCCCACGAAAGCTCATCACCTAATAAACCATCTTGTTAGTCTTTAAAGTTCTACATAGTCCTGTTTTTTTTTCAGCTACACGAGACTAACACGGCTACATTTCTATCACAGAAATCATGGATTCTGTGACTTTCTGGGACCTTTGTGACTTCCACAGTAGTTGGCGTGGTACATCTCAGGGCATCCCTGGGGCCAGATGCTGTGCTGGAGCATTGGTTGGAGAGCAGTCAGGGTACCCTGGGCAGTTCACCCACCTGGAGTGGAAGTAGTAGTGGCACCCTAGCCTGCTCTCAGAGCGGTGGAGTCTGCTGGAGTGCTGCCTTTCCCCAGCACCTAAAATTTATTTAGGGCAATTTTTAGTAAAAGTCATAGACAGGTGACAGGTCATCTTAACCATAGTTCTCTCCAGCAAAGTGACAGAGTCCCTGTGTGCCTACCTGGTCATCAACAGTTTATGGAATTTGCTTAGGTCACAAGGATGTCACAATAGTGCTTGTGTAAGTTTAACTGGAAGTTCTGGTTGACAGACTGAGAGGCCATCTATCTCTCAGTACTGGAGCTAGTTGGAGAAAGGATTGAGAGAAGGTGTTGAGGAAAGACTAAACCATGAATACATTTGTGAGTGAACAGGAGGTAATTGATAGAGGTAAGGGTCACTATTGTATTTTTTATATCCAACCTGTAGCCACACATACACATTCAAGAGCATGGGTGCATAGAAACGTGTAATATTCTCCATTTCTATGACCAGATCATTAGCTGCTGTAAATCCAGTGAGCCTCTACTGACTTCCCTTTTAATTGACTTGAGTTGAAGGACTGGCCTACAGCCTCTGAACCTGGAAACTTTCCTGACAACCTGTGTCACTATTGGATGTTATGGGGAAGGTCTTCTTTCCTTTCTCCAGTTGTTTTATGTTGTTAATATGGGTCCTTATTTTATGACTTCTGCATCCTTGGAGCCAAAATCCAGTGGTGCAAAGCATCAGAGATGGGAGAAATTAGAAGAGAAAACACAGAAGGACTTCTCTTCTAGCTGACTGTGTCTAGACTACAAAGTTCTATCACTTTTCTTTTGAAAGAGGCTTTTCTGACAGTTGGCCCGTCTACACTGGGCCAAATGTCAGAAAAAAAAGCCTCTTTCAGAACATCCCTTCTTCCTCGTAGAACGAGGTTTACTGAGATGCTGAAAAAACATGTCTGCTTTTCCAATATTTTTTTGGAAAAGCAGACGCATTCCTTGGACGTGGCAGAGCTTTTCTGGGATATCTCTGGTATCCTGGAAAAACTCTGCAGTCTAGATGTACCTGCTGTCTACTTAAGATATTAAGTGGATAGCTAGCATATTAAATGGAGGATAACAAAGCGTTTCTTAGCAACACTAGTGCTCTTAATCCTTCACCATTACTATTGCAACTGTATGGGCAATGTAAGTTACAGTTCTGATTCCACCTGCATCTGGGTGTTGGAATCGAAGGGTAAGGATGGGTAATCGCCTAATCTTGAGCAATCTTTCATGGGAAGGGTAAATTCTGATCAATTCCTCCTCCATGCCTTGGAATGCTGTTACAATGGAGACAGATAAATATGGCATTTCAGATTTCTTGTTAAATATTAAGTCTCCAGGAGAATTTCTGCTGAGACACACATGGGAGATAAAATCCTGATTTTATTAATACATCAACTATTTCACAGTTTCATCGAGTTTAAGGCTGGTAGGTCATTAGATCATGTACTTTAATCTTCTGTATGTCACAAAACCATTACGTTTCACCTAGCAACCCTATGCTGAAACCAAAACTTGTCTTGGACTAAAAATTGTCACTCTTGAAGGGTATGTCAACACAGCAGTGTTAATTTGGAATAAGTGATGTTAGGGCTGCCTCAGTTTACCCTACAATTTACCAGCACTGAGGCCACGGAGCCTTGCAGGTCCCTTTGGCTCTGGTTAGCCAGTCATAGCAAAAGGAGCTGTGGCTGCTGCTTCCCATGGCTCCCTTTGGCTGCAAACAGCAAATCGGATCCAATGGGAGCCACGAGGCTTTGTGGCTGCGGCACCAGTAAATAAACACACCAGTGTAGCCAGTTAGCAGTTTTCTCAACGTGGTTTCATGGACCATTTTGAGTGTCACTGCTTTAGACGTCTACTCACAAATTCAAGGAATAACAGGAATAAGCAGTCAGAATTGGGAGTACTAATAGACAAGTCATAACTGAGCTTAAGTGGCATCTCAGATACTTGATGGGATAAATCTCATAACTGCAGTATTGGCATAGAGGGGTACATCTTGTTCAGGAAGAGCATGTAGGAATAAAAGGGAGGTGGTGTTGTATTGTACACTTGTTCTGAGTTCCAGAAAGAGGCACGAGGCAGACCAGCTGAAAGTCTCTGGGTAAAGACGAAGTGGGGAAAACACATCCAAACCAGGAGGAGGAGGGAGATGAGGCATTTCTAGAACAAATAAAACAAATATCCAGACCCTTATAGTAATGAGGGACTTTACCTACCTAGACATCAGTGGGAAAAGTAATATGATAAAACACAAAATATCCACTAAGTTCTTGGAATGTCATGGGGACAATGCTTTGTTTCAGAAACTGAAGGAAGTAACCCAGGGCATAGGCATTTAAGAATTGATTCTGACCAACAGGGAGGAGATGGTTGTGAACCTGTAGGTAGAGGCCTATTTGGGAGAAAGTGATTATGAATAAGGCTGTGAATCATTCATGGAGGTCACAGAAATCATGAAACAAAAAACAGGACTATGTAGCACTTTAAAGACTAACAAGATGGTTTATTAGGTGATGAGCTTCCGTGGGCCAGACCCACTTCCTCAGATCAAATAGTGGAAGAAAATTGACACAACCATATATACCAAAGGATACCATCAAAAAAATGAACACATATGAAAAGGACAAATCAAATTTCATGTGTTCATTTTTTTGATTGTATCCTTTGGTATATACGGTTGTGCCAATTTTCTTCCACTATTTGATCTGAGGAAGTGGGTCTGGCCCACGAAAGCTCATCACCTAATAAACCATCTTGTTAGTCTTTAAAGTTCTACATAGTCCTGTTTTTTGTTTCAGCTACACGAGACTAACACGGCTACATTTCTATCACAGAAATCATGGATTCTGTGACTTTCTGGGACCTTTGTGACTTCCACAGTAGTTGGCGTGGTACATCTCAGGGCATCCCTGGGGCCAGATGCTGTGCTGGAGC
Organism: Pelodiscus sinensis; assembly: GCF_052426305.1. Lineage (NCBI taxonomy): Eukaryota > Metazoa > Chordata > Testudines > Trionychidae > Pelodiscus > Pelodiscus sinensis. The sequence goes on along the minus strand of NC_143069.1, from coordinate 21,417,966 downwards.
ATTGGTTGGAGAGCAGTCAGGGTACCCTGGGCAGTTCACCCACCTGGAGTGGAAGTAGTAGTGGCACCCTAGCCTGCTCTCAGAGCGGTGGAGTCTGCTGGAGTGCTGCCTTTCCCCAGCACCTAAAATTTATTTAGGGCAATTTTTAGTAAAAGTCATAGACAGGTGACAGGTCATCTTAACCATAGTTCTCTCCAGCAAAGTGACAGAGTCCCTGTGTGCCTACCTGGTCATCAACAGTTTATGGAATTTGCTTTGGTCACAAGGATGTCACAATAGTGCTTGTGTAAGTTTAACTGGAAGTTCTGGTTGACAGACTGAGAGGCCATCTATCTCTCAGTACTGGAGCTAGTTGGAGAAAGGATTGAGAGAAGGTGTTGAGGAAAGACTAAACCATGAATACATTTGTGAGTGAACAGGAGGTAATTGATAGAGGTAAGGGTCACTATTGTATTTTTTATATCCAACCTGTAGCCACACATACACATTCAAGAGCATGGGTGCATAGAAACGTGTAATATTCTCCATTTCTATGACCAGATCATTAGCTGCTGTAAATCCAGTGAGCCTCTACTGACTTCCCTTTTAATTGACTTGAGTTGAAGGACTGGCCTACAGCCTCTGAACCTGGAAACTTTCCTGACAACCTGTGTCACTATTGGATGTTATGGGGAAGGTCTTCTTTCCTTTCTCCAGTTGTTTTATGTTGTTAATATGGGTCCTTATTTTATGACTTCTGCATCCTTGGAGCCAAAATCCAGTGGTGCAAAGCATCAGAGATGGGAGAAATTAGAAGAGAAAACACAGAAGGACTTCTCTTCTAGCTGACTGTGTCTAGACTACAAAGTTCTATCACTTTTCTTTTGAAAGAGGCTTTTCTGACAGTTGGCCCGTCTACACTGGGCCAAATGTCAGAAAAAAAAGCCTCTTTCAGAACATCCCTTCTTCCTCGTAGAACGAGGTTTACTGAGATGCTGAAAAAACATGTCTGCTTTTCCAATATTTTTTTGGAAAAGCAGACGCATTCCTTGGACGTGGCAGAGCTTTTCTGGGATATCTCTGGTATCCTGGAAAAACTCTGCAGTCTAGATGTACCTGCTGTCTACTTAAGATATTAAGTGGATAGCTAGCATATTAAATGGAGGATAACAAAGCGTTTCTTAGCAACACTAGTGCTCTTAATCCTTCACCATTACTATTGCAACTGTATGGGCAATGTAAGTTACAGTTCTGATTCCATCTGCATCTGGGTGTTGGAATCGAAGGGTAAGGATGGGTAATCGCCTAATCTTGAGCAATCTTTCATGGGAAGGGTAAATTCTGATCAATTCCTCCTCCATGCCTTGGAATGCTGTTACAATGGAGACAGATAAATATGGCATTTCAGATTTCTTGTTAAATATTAAGTCTCCAGGAGAATTTCTGCTGAGAGACACATGGGAGATAAAATCCTGATTTTATTAATACATCAACTATTTCACAGTTTCATCGAGTTTAAGGCTGGTAGGTCATTAGATCATGTACTTTAATCTTCTGTATGTCACAAACCATTACGTTTCACCTAGCAACCCTATGCTGAAACCAAAACTTGTCTTGGACTAAAAATTGTCACTCTTGAAGGGTATGTCAACACAGCAGTGTTAATTTGGAATAACTGATGTTATTGCAAAATAACATAGTCCGCATCTACACAGCAAGCCATTATTTCAACATAATGTCAAATAATGTCAAGCTGGAGGACTTCTTTCTCCGACTCCTATAACCCGCATTTTATGTGTAGACAGCGCCAAAAGCCGAAATAAACTATTTCAACTTAAGCTGCACAATTGAGAGCTCAAGTTGTGTAGCTTATTTCTGCTTTAGCCCTGCTGTGTAGATGTGCCCAAGGCCTAGGAGACTAAGATGCTGTGTGCTGCAGACAGAGGATAGGAGAAACTGAAATGCTGCCAATGCCTGAGGCCTTTGCAATGGTAGAGAAATGATTAGGTCAGAAATGCCCTGATGATCCTGGTGGTTGATCAGTGCCCCATACTCCCGAAGAAGACAAATTCCCAACCTCCCAAACAATAATCCCTGCTAGTCTGACCCAGGGAAAATTCCTCCCCACCCTCAAATCTGGAGATCAATTGCATCCTGACCAATGTTCTCTCCAATTCTACGTGTAGAATACATTTTATGTGCATTGAGGCATGTACGGATGTGTACAACCATTAGAAACACATGTCTGCCACCCAAGTGCTCAGTTTACGGGTAACACTGATCCTGACTATGTGAGCAAGACTTACCAAGACTTAATCTCTGAGGCTTCACATAAAGGTATGGGGCAATCACCCTACCCATGGAAAACACCTAGCTAGATAATTTCATGGAGGTTAGGTCCATAAAAGGCTATTAGCCAGGGGATAAAATGGTGTCCTTGGCCTGTGTTTGTCAGAGGCTGGAGAGGGATGGCAGGAGATAAATCGCTTGATAATTGTCTTCTGTCCACCCTCTCTGGGGCACCTGGTGCTGGCCACTGTCAGCAGACAGGATACTGGCCTAGATGGACCTTTGGTCTGACCCAGTACGGCCGTTCTTATGTTCTTATGTTGTGCATTGGGGGAAAATCTTTTAGGGTCTCTAGAGGCAACTGGACAAATACCTATTCCATGTGTCTTCTCTGCAAGTATTTAAATTACCATAAAATAAAACTGAAGCCTTTTTTCAAAACAGAGTGCATAAAGTTTGACTTCTAAATTCATACAGTGGGGTCTTTAAAAAGTGGCTTGATTTTCAAGAGATACTGAACCCCTAGAAGTTCTTTGCACCATCCATAGGTAATTCTGGGTGCTCAGCACTTTTGGAAATGACACCCTGACTAAGCAAAACACTTCAGCATGTGTTTAACTTTAGATTTATTTGTTGGCATTGAGTTAGGCATGTGATTAATTTGTTGAATCAGGATGTAGGCGTGTTAATATGGATTGAGGAGTTTTAGTTTAGGCACCCAGTTTTAAAAATCTTGGCTCTAAATTATTCTGTGTGCTATCAAAATGCCTAAATTAATAGTAAAGGTGGAAAAGATTATTTTATGTGGGGATCTTATTTAAAAGGAGCAGCTTTTCCTTATTATAATCCGTCCCCCCACAATAGCTCTGCAAACAGACATGGTCACCATGAGGGAAGAAAAGGATTTGCATGATTCCCAGGTCCACTTATTACCATGTCTGGTCTCCTACAGAGTCTTTACTAGATAGTGAATTAAAGACACAAGCACTGAATCCCAACATCAATGATAACCAGCAGAATCCTTTCCTTTAATTTCAGCTGTTTACAGCGAGGTTGTTTTCCTCCTGGACCATATGGACGATCAAGATAAGGCCTCTATTGCCCTTCAGATTGTCAAGATAGCTGAGACCAAACTGGCTGTCGTTGTGACTGTTCTGCTAGAAAAACTTCAGCAGGATGAGGTAGGGCAGTTTCATCAAATCACATCTGTTTTCCATGTTTCCACTCCAAATTCTGTTTGACTTCATGGAAGTAATTCAATACAGAACTTGGCTCAGCCCACCTTCAGTGTAAGCAGTATTTACCCTTCTGTCTTCATGCAAAACTCATCATGCAAAATTCTGTTACAGATCAGGATGATATAATAAAGAGACACTCAGAGGAGCACTGTCCTTTTGTACACACTGGAGTACATGGGCTGTATATTATAAAAGTGCACTGTAGGGGTATCTATAATCTCTTATAGCAGTAGTTTGTCCTCCTTTAGCATCTTCATCCAAAAACCTCAAAGCACTTACCTACTTACTCATGAATTAGGTTTTACAGCACCTTTGGGAGAGTGATAAACATCCCCATTTACTGATGGGCTGTGTCATGGGGAATTAAATAACTTGCTCAACACCACATAGTGAGTTAGTAGAAGAATGGGGAATAAAACCCATGTGAACTGACTCTCTGCTCTAAACCCAAGACAACACTTCTTAATTATAATGACATATGATTGGGATATAGCTCTGAAGGGTTCTTAAATAATCCAAACCCCTTTTTCTTTTATTAATACTCGCATCCAGCAAAGTCCATTTCTCTATTAAGGGTCAACACAGAAGGCATTTTAGTTTCAAGTACCAGGAAGCCAAGACAAGCAGTTCATTTCTGGCTCGCTTGAATAGTGTGGGGCGCTTGTATTCATAAGTTATCAATTATGATTTTCAATTAAAAATCCTCCTTACATTTAAAAATGAATGGAAAGAGGCAGAGCCTCTCCCCACTAGAGCAGTAATAATAGCAGTTTGCAGCAGCATCCTTTAAAAGCACAACCACTGGAATGTGTAGCCAACCATTGGCTTTGAACATTCCAAAGTGCTTTATGACCTTAGCAGGCAGTTCACACCTTCAGCTGCCTGAATTCAGAGTTATAGACTCACAGGAGACAGATGTGAAAGGCTTGTTGGATCATCCAATTTCCCAGCAGTGCCTTTTTCATTTTTTTGGGCCAAACCAATTTTAAAAGCTCCTAGTGACTGGGTTTCCACCACTTTCCAATGAAGACGATGTAATAACCTGATAGATGTCTTATAGCTGGGGCATTTTTCCTGATGTTAAAGTCTAAATTTTAGGTCTCTGATACTGCCCCCTGCTGTGCAATGTACGTGCTGCAGGGTAAGAAACACTGACTCCTAAGCATCCTCACTCCACAGTGCATGCTATGCAGCAAGGAGGTGGTGGTTGGCTGGAGTAGGCAGTCACGGTTGTGCTGACTCTGTGGAGGAGAGCTGACCTGATCTGAGCCCAGGGGAGTCCAGTTGTTTTCCCACTGTGATGTGATACGATTCATTTTAGATCCAAGAGAAACCAGGACACTCCAGGGATACTTAACCACTTTCTTATTTATTGCAAGCTTTAAGCAGTTATGACAGTTGTTTAAGTTTTACAAGCCTTAAAAACAATTACTACACAATTTAAACCTTAAATGCCATACATTCTAAAGCAAGAATATAGTGCAAAGCAATGCAAAAGCAATTAATAAAAGAGCTACTATAATACAATAATAAAGACTAGTTCACTTACACTTCACCCGTATGCTACCTACAGTAGCAGGCAGGAGGTCAGGGTTCCTTTTCTTCCCATGCATTGGAACACCATGCACTGGATCACCGGTGTGAAGGGCCTATTTACTTCTAGTTACATCGAGCAGTACCTGTGGGTCAATCCTGCTCATTCCCTCCCACTGATTGTTCTTACTAAGCCCATTTTATAGCAAAGCGAGACTTGGTTGTTCTAATAATATTTACCAATTGATTACGTATTGTGTAGGATATGGAACATGCCCAATACCCTATCTGGAGTACATCCTGTCACTCAGGATGTTGCTGCTATGTGCATAGTTGACAGTTGTATGGCTGCATCTGTAATTTGTGGTTATCAGAAACAGAAGTACCTGTACAAGATTGCTTGCCATGTGTTCTTGACATAGTCTCACGTACCATGCTTCATCTGCATTGTTATGCAAAACATTCCTTCCTCTCACAGCTTCTCCCATGACCTTGCCTGCATGCTTATGTGCACCAGACTTGAGACAGGCCTGGGTTTTGCTTGTTAGAGATCCGCACGTGTTAAAGGGAGACGTGGCCATTTATTGTCAAGGCAGGCTCCCCTACACCCACCCAACCTCACCCTGATGCATGAGGTCAGATCCCATAGAGGTTGCAGGTCTCTATTTAAAAGTCAGTTCTGCTGGCCTCCCTGCACTTTTTAAAATTTTCTCCTGAATTACTTCCAAGCTGTTGATCTTTTCTGGGGAATGTGGTGCCAAAAAAGTGAAATAAGCCAGAAGCAGTCACACCTCAGATGAACAATGAGAAACTGTTGTCTTCCTGCTTTATGACAAGATTCCTGTATGTAACAAACCCAACCCAGATGGCTGACTTTTTTTTTCACTGTCACTCCAGGTCACTTGTTGTTTCCCACTTTTCTCCCTCTCATTATGTCAGTTATATTGACCCCCTCTCTAGGTGCGCTAGTTTGCAGTTCTCTGAAATCAGTCTTGTTCTGCTCAGGTTTCTAATTTCTCTGTGCCCCTCTTTATTATTTCTCTGTCACAACTCATACCTTCAACTCCTCCATATTTAGTATCATCTGTGAATTTGAACTTTGATGGACCCCATAAAAGAGACCTTCAAGTGTGCTACTGTCAATGTAGAGGTAACTCCTGAGCTAATTTTCCCTAAAAGCTGCAGAAGATTTACTGCAGGAGTTGGGTATTTTATCATTGTATTTACAAATTCTGTCTGGAGTGGATAAAAAAAGGCATGATGCTAATAATAACAATAACAACAATAACAATAATAATAATAATAACAACAATAATAATAATAAACGAAATTGGATAAGGGGGCAGTGCAGGGCCCTTATTCTGATTAAAAAATGTGTAAATTGCTCAGCTTCTTCTGAAATGCTGCTAGCTGGGGTGATTGTGGAGGGCATAGCAAGTTTTATACAAATGAAGACTAGGGGTTACTTGAGTGAGTATGCAGGCTGTGGAATCAGTGTGGTCTAGTGGAGAGGACTCCAGATAGTGAATCAGAAGACCTGAATTATTTTCCTGGCTATTGATCTGCTCTTTTAGCCTGGGCTAGTTGTTTCATGTTTAGATTGTAAACTCTTTTGGGCAGAAGCTTATTAGCGTAAGTGTTAGTATATTGCGTTACTATATTAGCTTATAGCATTACTATATTGTCATCAAGGAAACATTTTCCCCAATTGTTCTTTTATGTTTTGTCCCCAGAAAAACAGAGTAGACATTTACTGTATCCTGGAGAAAGTATTACAGCAGGATGCCCAGGTCCTAAAGAGAAGGCTACTGAGCAAAATAATAACACTTGCCTCAAAGCACATGAGAGAGACTCAGGTAAGTTAGATTAACGGAAGTGTTGGAGCATAAGCTTTTGTGGTCAAAGACCCACTTCGCTGCTTTTGCAGATTCAGACTAACACGGCTACCCCTCTGATACTCAGGTAAGTTAGTTTTCCCTATATGCTAATGACAGGAATGAAAGCTTAAACTAATTAAAACATTTTTTGTAAACTATATACTGAAACTCCAGGATTAATGACTGCTAGGGGCCCACAGATCCCCACACCGTCCTCCAGAAATCCCAGGTCCTATGCAGCATGTGACTAGTTTCATCTTGTTCAAGTTACACGTGTGCTTAAGTGCTTTGTAAGGTCAGGATATTGTGACATATATCAGATGCAGAGAGGCCTACCGTTTCTTAACAAGCAAGTATTTTGTGAAGTCTCCTAGGGATTTCATTATTGATACTGATTTTGTGTGGAAGGTGCTCTGATACTATGGTGTTAAGCAGCAGGATGAAACCTTTAAACAGAATCGGAGCTGTTTCCAAAAGAAGCAGTATTTGGATTTAGGGTATAGTTTATTCAGGAAAATTCTCTGAATATCTTGAAGCTGCCCACCTCCTCTGAGGGAAAAATATCATGTCACTATGATAGCCAATCATCCACCACAAATAGCTAATAGCGAATAGTCTAAGCAGCTTGCAAACAACTGAAAGGCTGACAAGTGTTTAGGCAAACGATTCAATGATTATTTATGACTCATGATTCTGTTCTCAGAAAGTTGGGTGGAAAACAGAAATAAGAACTTGATTCATTTGAGCAGCATTGGCTGGTGTAGTTGGCTTTAATCACTTCAGTCTCTCTCTTTTTGTATTTTTTAAGGAAGCAACAAATGAACTAAAAGTGGCAGCGAGCAACACATTAGTGGCTCTGGCACGCTGCTATTTCGGTGAGGTGATGTATGAGCTTCAATGTCATCTGAATCCACTGAAGCTGTCTGACGTGTTCACTTTGATTACGCTGGGCAACCTATCATCAGCCTATCGTAGGTCAACTTCCATCTTTTGTTTCAAAGTTATTGTCTTCCATTTAAGGACAGAGGTTCACGCTCTGTACAGCTACACAGAGTGCTATTTGGGGGGCATGAGATGAACTGCTGTGGCTGGTTCCAGTTGCTAGACCATGAGCTATCCACACCAAGGTGCAAGCTCTTATGCCCCATTTGAAGTTCTTAAAGGACAGGATTGAGGAAAATCAGGTCTAGTGGAGCTCTTCTCCATTCCACTTCTCATCCCTCCCCAGTGCTCTCTCTCCTACTCTGGGAGAGGATTGGGCATCTGGCACAGCTGCACATTGGTGGAGAATGCTCCTCCTCAGGGTAAATCCCCCACTGATTTTTTACTTCTGCCTTATCATTTGTGTACGCAGCACAAAATGACCTAGGAGCCCATAGCATCCGACCCAGCGGTGTTTCTAAATGCGATAGTAAGAAGGCAGATAACAGTCAATTGTCTGTCTTCCTTTTCTTCTGGTCCTTCTTTTCAGCACTCAAGTGCATTCCTTTTGTGGGAATGACCCTGTACGGCATGAGCTCCATGCGGATGTTAGACGACGAGAGCAGGCTGATGCAACAATTTTGTGGTGGTAAGTGCCAGCACTTATTGTAGATGTCCAAAATGGATATTTAGGGGCCTTGGTACAGAGTTAAGTGACTGATCGTTTACAAACAGGCTCTGAACTGGATTGTACCAGGGGCTGAGTCCTCATGCTCCTGTGGCACTCAGTGGAGTTGAGAGTACTCCTTACTTTGCTGGAGGTGCTGAGCATTTGTAAGTTCAGGCCCTTTATGACTTGTGGCTATTTTAAAAATAAACAAAAGCTGATGCTGCCCATGTGCCAGGAAACTCCTGGGGGAGAATGTGCAGGCAACAGACTGAATTACATTTAAAAATTTCCCGTTTTCCACCCCTCCACCCATTCCTCCTCTTTAGTTGCTTAATTATCATCTCCTTTCACCCTCTTTCTCTGTCCTCTGGTCTTCTCCACTTCTCTCTTCCTTTGCTTTTTAGTTGATGCTCAAGTAAGGCCACGTCTACACTATGCAGAAGATCAATGCTGCTGCAGTTGATCACCAGGGTCCAAATTAGCAGGTCTAGTGAAGACCCACTAATTCGAACTGAGTGGGTGCTCCCGTTGGCACCGGTAGTCCTGCTTCTCATGAGGAATAACACTCCTGTCAACCTTCCACTGTGTGGACAGTCTGAAAACACGATTTAAGATACATCAACTCCAGCTACATAATTAACATAGCTGGAGTTGCGTACCTTAAGTCAACTTTCCCCTTTAGTGTAGATCAGGCCTAAGGGATTAATCCTACACCTTTGAGATAAATGGGAATTTTGCCATTAGCTTCATAGAACATAGGATTGAGCCTTAATTTTCCTTTCAAGGGCAGCGGGTGCATCTAATTTTAGGGCAAAATGCTGTCAAATCTCAGTATAGCTAATAGGAGTTAGGGGCACTGAACATCTTTCAGACAAACTGTAACCCAACAGGAAATCATACAGTTTTAGGGCTAAATAAGCAATAACTGCAGAGGACATGAATCATTCAGAAAACAGCTGGTCAAAATATTTTGGTTTTGTATTACATTTTTCATATTTTTTTCCAAGTTGATGGAATATTAAACTGAAAAAATGTCAATGACAGTTTTAATCAGGATGTGTTCAGTGTTTTTGTGCAGCTAAAAAGGTGGCTGAAATTTGTTGATTTTTGAAACATGTGAATGATCTTTGTAATTTGAAATTTTGAAAAAAACAAGAGTAAACACTTTTAATTTAATTTCAACTACCTTTACAATCAGCTCTAATTAAGAGGTAACAAGGGAGAAAAAAATATGTTTTCAAATGATGGGAATTAAAAAGAGATGGAGAGAGACAAAAGAGAAGAAAGCCTTTTGAGAAACAAGAAACGGAAAGGAGGGAAGAGAAATCATTCAAAACTGTTATTGGATTTCATCAGCTGTTCCTGAATTGGGCATGGAATTGTAATAAACTACAAGCCTGGGTGTGTCCACTGATAAAACAACGTATCCTTATTACTAGTGCATCCTTTTCATATTGCCTGTCTTTTTTCCTTCCATGCAGTTCTGGAAAAATGGTCAAGGGCAGTAAATGTATATTTTAGTAACTGGGAAAAGTGGCCATTTCCCAAAATGGGTAAATCTCAGTTCTGTGATGAAATTCTTCCCCTCTATCGTCATGTGACAAGCAAATGGACCACATGTGAAGATTTGGAGGTGAGAATTGTAGGCTTTCTAAACCTTTATGAGAAATTGTATTGTTAAATTCTCTGTGTATGGCACTCTTTGTGATGATGGAGTTCAATGGCAGGTTCTTTGGGATAGAACGGAGTATGATGTAAAACATTTAAAAAAGATTATAATGTCACAATCTCATGGAAATTCTGTCTGTACATAGTGTACATAGATTCCAGTTTTGTCACCTGACATGCAGATGAATATAGGAGAATGGGCTAAATTCATTCCTGGCAGATGTCTATTCAGTTCCAGTAGAGTTACAGCAGGAATGAGTTGGTTTAGTGTGCATACTAATCTGGGGAAATATCCCACTTGGGAAAGTTGTGAGGTGCAGTAGAATATAATTCTGAAACCAACACCATAGCTGTGTCTAGACTGGAAAAACTTGCCAGCTGTCTACACTGGCTGCTTGAATTTCCGGAAAAGCACTGACGATCTCATGTAAGATCGTCACTGCTTTTCCGGAAATACTATGCTGCTCCCGTTCAGGCAAAAGTCCTTTTCCGAAAGACTTTTGCGCAAAAGGGCCAGTGTAGACAGCACAGTAGTGTTTTCTGCAAAAAAGCCCCGATCGCGAAAATGGCAATTGGGGCTTTTTTGCGGAAAAGCGTGTCTAGATTGGCCACGGACGCTTTTCCGCAAAAAGTGCTTTTGCGGAAAAGCATCCTGCCAATCTAGACGTGCTTTTCCGAAAATGCTTTTAACGGAAAACTTTTCCGTTAAAAGCATTTTCGGAAAATCATGCCAGTGTAGACGAAGCCATGCATGAGTCTTAACTCTTTACCAGGAAATATTGAGATAGGGCTGTTTCAACAGTGGAAAAGGGAAATTGCACTCGTCAGAAGTAGAAAAGATGGGCCCATTGCATGATATTGAATGAATTTGTAGGAACATAAATTCTGTGTCTCTATGTAGCTCAAGCAGGCCATTATCAAAGCCCTTGGTACTATGATGAGCCTCCTCCTGCATAAAGAAGAGCATCAAGATAAGGTGTTCGAACAGATCCCATGGCTTCTTGAGCAATATAAAGAGGATGTTAATGTTTTTCATGTCACCAAGGTGAGATACTTATTAAAATAACTATCAATGTGTGCGCATAGGTGAACTGCACTAGCTGCTACCAGTGGCGTTTCCTGGTCTACATAGTGACTTGTTAGATAATAGATAAACACACAAGTCTTGATTTTATAGACATGGTGACCCAGGTGACAAGTTTTGTAGGTAAAAGCCTCTCATGAAAAGTATCTTCTGTTTCTGGAGATGATAAGGAGGTAAGAAACAAAACACCTTTTCCCTCCCCCCCCCCCCCCCGCCCCATAAGATACTCCCTCCTTGTGATTTACTGGTACATCCTATCAACTCTGTGTCTCTCTTTTAGATTATAAATAAACTCCTCAGAGCAGGGGCTGCAGTGTGTTGTCTCTGGGCAGTATTAAGTAAACTGCCAGTAGCTGAAAATTAATACTAAGAAGGCCTGAAGTGCATTGCTTTAGATTCTATAACTAGATAGATATAAAATCACTGTCTATTTCATCTACTGTTGTGTACAGGGCTGTTGTAGCTGTGTTGGTTCAAGGATATTAGAGAGACAAGGTGGGTGAGATAATATAATTAAAGATATTATTTCACCCACCTTGTCTCTCTTATTTCATCTACCCTCAGTATCACATGACCAAGGTAACTCTTGTCTGCTGATAGTGAGAGGATGGAGTGAGGGCAGTTGGCTTCAGTAGTATGATTGAGCATGCTCAGTCTCTGTGAGCTGGCTCAGTACAAGCCAAGCAGCAAATCCAGGGCCACAACCCTGCTGCCCTTCCCCCCTCCCCACTTCCTCCATGGTTTACTCCCAATCTATGTTGGCTTTCTGGTCCAGAATATGTGGTTGCTTTTGGGATTGGAATGCCCATGACTTTGAGGGAATCAATGTCTCATGGACTTGACTAAAAGTATCAGAGGACTACACAAGAGCCTAAATGTAGTAAAATATGTAGATTTCATCAGAGCTATCCTGGAAGCTTCAAGCAGCAAAGAAGAAAAGTGTGTAGGTACAGGAAGGAGTTAGACTGTCATCTCATTATCAATAGCCTGGAAGAGAACATAAAATCATCATTGATAAAATTGGCAGATGAAATAAACATTGGGGAGTGGTAAATAATGGAAAGGACAACTCACTGATTCAGAGTGATATAGATCATTTGGTAAACTGGGTGCTAACAATAAATGTGCATTTAAATATGGCTGAATGTAAATAGATGCATCTAGGAACAAAACAATGTAGGTGATACATACATGTTGAGGGATGCTTCCTGAGAAACAGTAACTCTGAAAAATATTTTGGGAAACTTGGTGAATACTCAGCTGAACATGAGCTACAAATGCGATGCTGTGGCCAAAAAAGCTGAAGTGATACTGGGATGCATACATGGGGAAATCTCAAGGAGGAATATAGTGGGAAATGCAAAGTTCATTTCCACACTAGAACTGACCAACAGATATTGGTAGATACCCCTGATACCGGCTTCCTGTGAGAAGAGTGCCTTCCACACCCTGCTTGGCTTATAGCAATTCAGCAGGATGCCATTTGGGCTGCACAGAGCCTCAGCCACTTTTCAGCAGCTCACGAACCAAATATTGCAAACATATATGCAATATACAGCCGTGTGCATTAAGAATATTGTCATCCACAGCACCAGCTGGGGGAAACACCTCTGACATCTTAGCAAGGTATTGTAAGCCCCAATAGATGCAGGACTCACTGTGAATCCAGGCAAGTGCCATCTTAGTGAACACAGTAGGAAGGGGAAAACTATAGCTCCTTGATAAATAAGGTCTAAGGATTGTGTGACTGCCCCACCTCCATGACAAAGAAACAGGTGCCACAATACTTCAGACACAGTGGCTGCTTAGTACTCAACTTCATCACACTGGGCACCCTATTATTGGACCTGATGAAGAACACCCAATCACAGAAAGTCCAGTAATCAGAAGACTGTGAGGAAGCCTTCCAGGCCCTGTGAAAACAGCTGAACCAAGAGCTGGTCCTATCCCATCCAACTTCACAAAGCCTTCTATCCTTCAAATGGAGGTCTCGGAGGTAGGACCAGGAGTGGTACTATCTCAAGAAATAGGTGGGAAGGAGCACCAGATCCTTTATCTCAGCTGCAAGCTGTTCTCCTGAGAGACCTGCCGCCCTACTATAGCAAGGGAGGCCCTGGCCATCAAGTGGGTGATCTACACCCTGGGGGTATGTCTACACTACAAAGTTAATTCGAACTAACGGATGTTAGTTCGAATTAACTTTGATAGGCGCTACACTAGCGCTCCGCTAGTTCGAACTTAATTCGAACTAGCGGTGTGCTTAGTTCGAACTAGGTAAACCTCATTGAACGAGGACTAAGCCTAGTTCGAACTTACTAGTTCGAATTAAGGGGTGTGTAGCCCCTTAATTCAAACTAGTGGGAGGCTAGCCCTCCCCAGCTTTCCCTGGTGGCCACTCTGGCCAACACCAGGGAAACTAGTCTGCCCCCCTTCCGGCCCCGGACCTCTTAAAGGGGCACAGGCTGGCCAGCACCCAGCTAGCAGACCCTGCACCTGGCACGGCTCGAGCCAGCCACCCGCTGCCACCCAGCCATCCCCCTCTTCCCGGGACCAGGCTGGCGGCTCTCGGGAGCCTGCCCAGGACCGCACCCGCCTGGTTTAGTGCGGACATCATGGACCTCGTCCACGACCTCCGCACTAGGCACAGGAAAGTGGCCGTCTAGGGCAGGAGAGCTGCCAGCCTGGCCACCTAGGAGCAGGTGTGCATGAAAATGAAGGTGGTCCACTGAGACCCCCAACCCTGAGCCCTGAGCTTACAATGGGCGTATTGGGTCATACCAAAGGTCCATCTAGCCCAGTAGCCTGTCTGCCGACAGTGGCCAACCCTAGAGACCCTGGAGGGGGTGGACCGAAGACAGTGATCAAGCCATTTGTCTCGTGCCATCCCTCTCCAGCCTTCCACAAACTTTGGGCAGGGACACCACTCCTACCCCCTGGCTAATAGCACTCCATGGACCCAACCTCCATCACTTTATCTCACTTCTCTTTAAACTCTGTTCTAAGTTCTAGCCGTCACAACCTCCTGCAGCAAGGAGTTCCACAGGTTGAATCTTTGCTTTGTGAAGAGCACCTTTCTGTTAGTAGTTTGAAGCCTGCTACCCATTCTTTTCCTTTGGTGTCCTCTAGTCCTTCTATTATGGGGACTAATGGAGAACTTTTCTTAATGCATCCTCTCCACCCCACTCATGCTTTTATGGACTTCTATCCTATCCCCCCTTAGTGTCCTCTTTTCTAAGCTGAGAAGTCCCAGTCTCTTTAGCCTCTCTTTATATGGGACCTGTTCCAAACCTCTGATCATTGTAGTTGCCCTCCCCTCTCCCACCCTCTCTCTTCCCCTCTCCCACCTCCTTTTCCCAGTCTCCCCGAGTTTTGTTCAATAAAGAGAGATTCTATTTTTGACCACACGTTTTCTTTATTTTGTACATCAGGAAGGGGGGCTAGGGAAGGGTAAGTGGAAGGAGGTGACGGAGGAATGGGGTACGAGCCCCCGATGGGGAGGACTGGGCTGGCTCTGCGTGCTTCTGGGGGTGGAAGCTCTCCTGCAGCCCCCCAATTGCTCCTTCTCCCCAGATGGCAGCCTGCGGCAAGTACAGCCAGGCTGATGGCCGAGTGCTGTGATGTGCCCAGTGTGGGCACTCAGAGCACTCCAAGCCAGGACTGCTTTGCAAGAGGGGCACCCCTGAGAACTGTCTGTCCGGGGTGGGGGTCGGGTCCCTTTAAGCACAGCCCTCGGCTAGCCTGAGGCAGCAGCTCCACGCTCTAAGTCCTCATGTGATGCCCTGCCGGCACTGCTTCCGGCTATCCTTAACCCCGGTTCAGGGTCCACTTAATGTGGACATGCTAGTTCGAATTAGCAAAACGCTAATTCGAACTAGTTTTTTTAGTCTGGATGCATTAGTTCGAATTAGCTTAGTTCGAATTAACTAATTCGAACTAAGTTAGTTCGAATTAGCGCTGTAGTGTAGACATACCCTGGGATATCCTGTACTGGGGAAGCCCTTTCAACTGGTCACCAACCATGCACCCCTCAGATGGATTAATAACATGAAGGACACCAGTGCCTGAATCATGAGGTAGTACTTCCCGCTCCAACCCTATGACTTCTGTACGTTACGCTGGGCCAGGGAAGGCTCATGCAAACACAGACTTCTCCCAAGTGGAAGGAGACGATGAAGAGGAAGGTCCACCAATGGACACCCTCTTAAGGGGGAGTGTTTGTGACAGAGGATACCCCCCATGCATGGTTCAGCGGGGGCTAATCATGATCTGTGGGCTATGCCCCTTCATACTTGCTGGGAATGCTCCAACTGGAACCAGGATATAAAAGGGAGCAGCTCAGTTCTGTCTAGGCTGACAGCTGAAGGGAGCAGAGGTGCTTTGCAGGCTTTTGTGGAGGGACTGCCAGTGCCCTAGGATGCAGAAACCAGCCAGCCTGTGGTTCCAGTTGACCCCCCCCACACACAACCATCCAATGCCACAGATGGAGGAGAGACCACGGAGTTACTGAGATGACCTGCTGCAGAAGAATGGTGGGAAGTAATCTATGTGAACTAAGCATTATTGAGTTGAGGTATTAGTCTTTGACTCTGCATGTTTTGGAAGAAACCCCATTGAGCTGCAAGACAAGGCCCTGGGCTGGGACCCTGTGGAGTAGGTAGAGCCTGGTGGAGAAGGGCTGGCCACTAGGCAACACTGGTTTGCCCCAAAGGGTGGTTGAGCACTAGGTTGCACGGTCGTACCTAGAAGGGCTTGGGTCGTTGAGCTGAAGAGCCTCATTAAAGGGCTGCTGCACTGACCCTGACTATTAGGCAATGCTGCTCTAAGAACCAGGCCTGCTATGGTGGTTGGGGAGACTAGGTCACTTGGGCTGCCTTAGTTCTTTAACTCCTCCACAACCTGATACCATCCAAACAGGGTGGACCTACCCTGTGACAGGTGACTTACTTACAGTCTATAATATCTGCATGGGGAAATATATGTAATGACCTAGCAGAGAAAGGCATGACATGATCCAGTGGCTCCAAACTGAAACAGGAGACATTCAGATGGGAAATAAGGTCTACCTTTTCAGTGGTGGGATATTAGCCATTCAAACCATTTACCAAGAGTCAAGGGGATCATTTTAAAATCAAGATTGGATTTTTTTCTGAAAGTTCTGCTTTAGGAATTATTTTGGCAATTTCTAAGGCCTGTGTCATACAGAAGGCCTGACTAGTTGATGACAATCATCCCTTTTGGCCTTGGAATCTATGAATTCCATGAACCTGCTTCAGTCATTGCATATTGCTCCTTTGTATGCCCACCTTCTAACTTTCACCCTCTGTTGTAGAGTCTGAGGCAGCTCTTGGAAGTCGCTGGTGAATATAAGATCCTTCTACCTGAAGGGAAATTTCAAGCCATCTGCAGTGCTCTGCACGACCGGGTGAGGGGAACTTGTTCTTGTATCACTTGAGCTTAAGCACAGCAGATCTGAAGCATATTAAGAATAAACATCTTTTGAATGCTAGTGAAGAGCCCGGAGACCTTCTCATGCCTTATTGGTTTCTGCTGGCTTAAGAATAAGCAGATAGTGGTCTCATTTTATTAGCTAAAATCCAGCTCAGTTTGTAAAGCAATTTTAGCATAAGCCAGTTATTAGAGGGAGTTAGAGTTATATAGTAAAAACTGATCCCATCCAAATGGGGAGGACCTATCCTGTGACAGGGTGACTTAATTGCAGTCTATAATATCTATGTGGGGAAACATATGTAATAATCTAGCAGAGAAAGGCATAACGTGAGCCAATAACTAGAAAATGAAGCTGGACAAATTCAGACTGCAAATAAGGCCGACATTTTTATGGTGGAATAATTAACCATTTGAACCAGTTACCAAGGGTCAAGTCTTGATTCAATTAGCTCTGCTGCTAAAAACACTTTGAAAGCAGGAACTTCTGTTATCCAGTGTATCGGTCATTGTTTCTGATTCTTGTTGTGCAGTCAGTACCATTTCTTTTGGCTTCAGAGCTCTATTTGGAAAGGTAGGAAGTGAGTGCTTAGAAATTAATTGAGCCTCTTCTTTTCAGTTGCTTGTTCTGATTAGTTTTCCTTTGATCACATCTCTTCTTCCCACAGATCTGTTCTCCAACTCAGCAGCTCATCATGGAAAATCAAATGGAGCTGTGCTATTGTATCCTACTGCTAGGTAGGGGAAGAGACTCCAAATTACACAGTAGTTTCCTTGTAACTTCCTTCTTTTGTAGGTGTGGTAAGAATGAGCTTTCAGTTGTTAGTGAGGATGTGATTTCTTCCTTTGCAGCCCGTTCTTCTCCTGATGACCTCATAGCATTTCTGCACTCGCAGCTGAAGATTGAGAATGAGACTGTTCGTGTGGCAACCCTGAATCTGCTCACAGCTATTATTGGTGCTGACTGTAAGTAACACAGGAGTAACTGTGACTGCTGCGATCATCGCCATCGTGCTGGGGGTTGAGTTGGGGACATCCAGAGCTAAAAGCATGAGCTGCTATAGGTTGATCTAAAGAACCAAGGCTTTGCAGGCATGGTAGGGCTATAACATAGTCATCATCTCTGCAAATGGGGCACAGAGGATCTGTAACACAGGGGCGGATATAGGGCAGGGCGAGCGGGGTGGCCGCCCCGGGTCCCGCGCTTCAAAAAGCCCCGCGCACGCGCCGTGGTGCCACCGCGCATGAGCATGGCGTCACTGTGCATGCGCCGTGGCAAAGGGGGGGCCCCGCGGAATTATGCTGCCCGGGGCCCCGCAAAACGGTCATCTGCCCCTGCTGCAACACATCGAGTCATATAGTCATAGATTATTAGAACTGGAAGGGACCTTGAGAGGTCATCAAGTCCAGTCCCCTGCCCTCATGGCAGGACCAAGCACTGTCTAGATCACCCCTGATAGGTGTCTATCCAATCTGCTCTTAAATATCTCCAGTGGTGGAGATTCCACAACTTCCCTGGGCAATTTTTCACAGTGTTTAACCAACCTAACAGTTGGGACGTTTTTCCTAATGTGTAACCTAAACCTCCCTTGCTGCAATTTAAGCCCATTGTTTCTTGTCCTATCATCAGAGGCCAAAGAGAACAATTTTTCTCCCTTCTCCTTGCGACACCCTTTTAGATGCATGCTCACCAGAGGGTTGGAAATTCACTAAAGGGACCCAGTGCTGCTCTAAGTTACTCCCATGTGGTCACACAGAAATCAACAGGGTTAATTAAGTGCTGAATGTAGCCTAAAATATTTTCAAGGTACAAATACAAATGTAATCTTGTGGCGGATGCATGTTAATAATAATGAGATAAAAACAAAATAGTACTCCTGACTGAATAAGTATTAGACACTCTAGAATAGATCCCGAATTCTGCTATACTGGTGGTAAACACAGACTAACTTCACTGACCTCCATTTGTCTAACTCTCTTACAATATTTCCATCAGGATAGTATGATGGTGCTATTTACAGAAGTGGAAATACTTCAGACTTAGACTGGTGTAACTGAGATCAGAGTCTGGTCCTATATTTTCCCCGCTGATTCTCTGTATATGATTGAAGCTTGGTAGTACTCTTAAATAGGGCACAGGACACATTCTAATGTGGAGCATGAGTGTTTGGAACAAAGATATACTATATTGCACACTTCTCCTTATCTTTCAGTGCCTGAGACAAGAGTTAGAAAGTTTCTGATTGTGAAGGCAGTGAAATCTGCTCTCAGTGATCAGAGTGCTAAGGTAAGATTGTGTGTGGAATAGTGGTATTGCTGTTAATATCTGGGAAGTATTTCACTCAGTGGAGAGTCTGGCAACGAGACACATTTTTAGGCTGAGATTATTAATAGGGTTTCAATTAATCACAGTTAACTAAAAATTAATGCGATTAAAAATTGAAATTTATTACATATTTTTGTGGTTTTTTACATTTTCAAATATATTGATTTCAATTACAACACAATGACAAGTGTGTACTATGCACTTTATATTATTTTTATAACAAACATTTGCATTGTAAAAATGACAAAAGAAATAATATTTTTCAATTCATCTCATAGAAGTGATGTAGAGCAATCTCTTTAGCGTGAAAATGCAACTTACAAATGTAGATATTTTTTGTTAACTGTAACGAAACAATGTAAAACTTTAGAGTCTACAAGTCCATTCAGACCTACTTCTTGTTCAGCCAGACACTAAGACAAACAAGTTTGTTTCCATTTATAGGAGAAAATGCTGCCTTTTTCCTAATTACAGTGTCACCTGAAAGTGAAAACTGGCATTTGCATGGTACTTCTGTAGCCAGTGTTGCAAGGAATTTACATAACAGATGTGTTAATCATTTGTACTTCAGCCACTATTCCAAAGAGATAAAAGAAAAAGCAAAAGGACTCTCATATCCTGTCTCATATTGCATGCAGAAGAGATAATAATAACTCGTGCATAATCTCTACCCTTGCAGGTGAGGATGGCAGCTCTCCATTTTGTCCTGAAGCTGCTCAGTTCAGGAAGTGTGGACAATTGTGCAGCAGGGGATATGGTCGCCTATGTATTCGGAGAGTTCGATGTGTCCACCAGAAATCTGGTAAGGAGAGTTCTTAACACTTAGGACTCCGTTCTGCCATTCTGGCATGCTGATTGTTCCCCTTGACTTCAGTGGGAGCTTTGGATGCTCAAGGATGCAGCTGGACTGAAGGATTAGAGCTAGAATCTGATCAGTGATATTCGTGTAAAACCAGGGTAATGCCCCTGACTTCAGTGGCATTATTTTGGATTTACACAAGTGTAACAGAGACCAGAATCTGATTCTGGATATTTATATCTGACAGTGCGACCTACATTACTTAGACCTCGGGCAAGTCAGTGAAAATTCTGACAACACAATCTTTCAGTGAAATGCTCTTGTATAAGGAAGCACATCTTTTTTATAAATAGACTCTCCAAAGAACACAATGGTGCCCAATCCTGTGGCTGCTGAAGCATACATAAACTATTAGCAAAACACTGAAGTTATGCAGCCTACATCAAGATGTCTAGAACCTGGAAAAGTTTGCTGCACACTTCATTCTCTGTTCTATGTGTACTAGTTCAAAATCTTTTCAATGGGTATTTCCAGCTATGGGCAGAGTCATGGACTCCAGACACAGAGTTCCATGATGGGATCCATGATATACATTAACTTTACAGTAAGTTGTTGAGGATCTTAGCTCTGCCTGGCCCTTTAGCTACGAAGTGGGAGCTTATGGCAGTACTCACCAACTGCCTCTTTTTCATGCTACCCATCTCAAAGAAAGTAGGAGGCAACTCTTTCTCATCAGGCCACATTTGCTCTTATTTAAACTGAAATCAGTAGAGCTGATCAATATTTAGTTTGGTGTAAGGAAGAACAGAATTTAGCCTATAGATAGACTCACATTCACTATGCACAGAATGATCAAGCTGCTTGGGGCATCAGAACAAACAGAATGGCTCCCTCTAGGTTCTGCATATTTATTTCCACTGGGCAGAGTCTGAGTGGCTCTCCTCAGAGATAAAAAGAAGAAATGTTCTTTTTTGAAATTTTTTTTGAAAAGAGTTCAGGGAACTCTTTTCTAGAATCATAGAACGATAGGGCTTGAAGAGAATTCAGGAAGTCATCGAGTCCAACCCCCTGCTAAAAGCAGAACCAATTCCAACTAAATCATCTCAGCCAGGGCTTTGTCAAGCTGGGACTGAAAAACCTCTAGGGATGGAGATCTCACCACCTCCCTCAGTAACCCATTCCAGTGCTTCACCACCCTCCTCGTGAAATCGTTTTTCCTAAGATCCACCCCCCCACACACAACTTGAGACCACTGCTTCTTGTTCTGTCATCTGTCACTACTGAGAACAGCCTCTCTCCATCTTCTTTGTGTCCCCTTGTGCTGGGGTTTTCCTAAGCCTGGGTTCTGACCCACCAGTTAGGTGTTTCTGTTATTCTCTTCCCTTAAGAATCTCCATCATTCGAGGTTTTTAATGCCAGGCTTGGCAAAGCCATGGCTGGAATAATTTAGTTGGGGCTGGCCCTGCTTTGAGCAGGGGGTTGGACTATATGACCTCCTGAGCTCCCTTCCATCCTTAATCCATGATTTTATGATTTGTGCACTCCTAATGCAATGGAAAAGCTCTCCTAGGTCAATATTCAGAAAGGCTTTGTAAGAAATAGACACCGATTCTACAGCCAGTGTTTTCCCACTAGCTAGTAAATTCTATGTATCTATCTCATAGCAGGGGACATTTTATGCCAGTGGTGGACTGAGATCTAGTTTTTCCAGTAAAGTTAACACTACATGGACAGGAAAGAAAATCATCAGCGCAGTAACCAAATTCAAGAGGACCAGTGAGAACTGATCACCTCTCGTAAAAGGAATGAATTAGTATTGAGTTAAGCTCTGTGTATGGAAACTCATTCACCAAAGACTTCCTGCTCTTCAGACATAAACAGAATAGTTTGAAGAGCTGAGGGGAGGGGAGTTAGGTGCAACGTTGGTATGAAAATAAAGTTATAAAAGGAGCTGGGCTGGGGAGACTTCTCTGCTCTAAATAAAAAGAAATGCTCCTCTCTGTCATTTGCCACTCAGCATGGGAGAAGCTGTCCAGGAAAGAGAACACAGCACCGGACCCCAAACTGCATGCAATGTGCTAGACAGCTGCCATCAGACAGTCTACAGAAGCCCTCACATACACAGAGCCAGACTCATCTCTCATGTAACTCCTTTGGCTTTGATGGAGTTACGTACACCAGAGGTGAATCTGGTCCCTGGGACTTGTATAGACAAGGGTCTCTTTTTGGAGACATATAAATCTTTTGCTATATGGAAGTTAAATGCTTTGGAGAGGGATTTTAGTGACAATCAAACCTATTTAAAAGAAACGTTTGGGAGGGATTTTCTGGTACTAACTTTGTCCATTCTCCTGCTTTGCCAACAGCTACTAGAGACCTGGCTCAGTTCAGGGCAGGAGTGGGAGAGAGAAAGGGCCTTGCAGGCCAGTGTCTGGCTGCTAACTGCCTATCAGGAGATAGTTAATAGCACAGTGAGTATAGTTCTACTCTTCCTTGAGCTGACTTCCCAACTTCTATCAAATCTGACATTCAACGTGAATGCATGAGAAATTCTACTAGGCCTGCAGCTGGGGCCTCAAAGTGAGTAAGATCCCTCTGCTTCCATAAGAGAAAGGTTTCCATAATAGTGCTGTGACAGCACTCAGGCCAGACTGTAAGAAACAGGGCAGGCAGTTCCCCAGACTAGTGATTTTATAATTAGATTCACCAAACCAGTAAGAAAAGAGCTTCTACTCTGGTTAACAAAATACCAAACAATAGTACCCTTTAGGCATTCCAGACCTTGGTTCCCATCTAGACAACTAAGTCTAATATAATCACCAATCACAAAGGACTAGACACTTATCCTTAGGTTAATATGAATCACAGGTCTTCCCTAAATATCAGCCAATCCTTAATAACGGAATATCAGATTTGTTGTTAAAAGGAAAAAGAAGAGAGTTACAAATGGTTAAGTGATAGATAGTTGTTCAAATGACTTTCACTTTTCATAGTTCAGGATCACAACCATGGTGGAATAAACAGCTGGCTTGTAAAAGTCTCTCTGGAATCATGCTAACCGGTCAACATCCAAAGCCAGTTTAGATGCAAAGGCTGTTAGTTTTTCCATGCATTTCCCAGACTATTCCAAATAATTATTTGGAAGATCTATGTCCTATGGCTTACACGTCCCCTGTTCAAAGTTTAAGCAGACTGGAGAGAGAAGATCAGTCCCATAACTTGTCTTTTATAGCTATTCTAGCCGGTTGGCAAGCCTCCTCACAGAAATTGTCAAAGCAGGATCTCTCCCTGAGAAAGAATAGGTCATGCAGATCTCCTGTCGTACTTTGTTTTGAAGTTAATTTTCTATTTCCTACGCATACACTGGTAAATGGGTGATAGTCATTCACATAAAGTAATTAGCCGATCGTAGTCTTCCATTACAACACAGATAGTTAAGCTGAAGGCAATGTACAAACTATTTTCTTGTACTATCTTATATCTTTGATCTTAAGGTTAACTGAAGACAGTTGCATATAATTAAGGCAATTAAGACATGAAAAGGAATTGGAATCTACAAGCTAATTTGGTTATGTTAAACTTCTAGCAAGATATAAATACAGACAATAATACATAACATCTACCTTTCATATCTATTACCAAAATGCATAATGTTGGTGATCGCTAGTCTAGGACTTTTCTTTGGGTACGTCTAGACTACAGGGTTTTGTCGACAGAAGTTTTGTCGACAGTATCTGTCGACAAAACTTCTGTCGACAAAGAGCGTCTAGACACATTCAGTTCTGTCGACTAAACAAGCTGCTTTGTCGACAAAACCCTGTAGTCTAGACACAACCCTACATGCAATAACACCTTCTGTCGACAGAACTCTGTCGACAGAAGGTGTTATGCCTCGTAAAATGAGGTTTACCAGCATCGACAAAACTGCTGAGTTCTGTCGACGTTATGTTGACAGAACTCAGCGGTAGTGTAGACGCAGGTATAGTTTTGTCGACAAAAGTCCACTTTTGTCGACAAAACTCAGTAGTCTAGACACACCCTTTGAAATAACATAGAAGTGACTTGTCTTGATACAATTGCAGTGCCGCTTGTTAAGTTATTGTGGTCACACATAGGTTGGCTGTGTCAGTGTCATAGATGCATTCCTATACTCTCAGGCTGTTAAAGTTGAAGCAAAATGCAGGACAATGTAGCACTTTAAAGACTAACAAGATGGTTTATTAGATGATGAGCTTTCGTGGGCCAGACCCACTTCCTGATCTGAGGACGTGGGTCTGGCCCACGAAAGCTCATCATCTACTAAACCATCTTAAAAAATAAATCAATCAATAAATAAATCTTGTTAGTCTTTAAAGTGCTACATTGTCCTGCATTTGCTTCAGCTACTCCAGACTAACACAGCTACATTTCTATCGCTGTTAAAGTTGAATTTCTATTTCTATTTAATCGGATAAGAACATAAAACATGAATGGCCATTCTGGATCCCCCAGACAAATGGTTCATGTAGCCTGTCTTCTGACAGTGGTGGGTGTTATATGCATCAGAGGGAACAAACAGAACAAGGCAATTGTTGAGTGATCTCTCCCCTGTTGTCCAGTCCCAGCCCCAGGCAGTCAGAGATATAGGGACACCCATATCATGCATCTCTGATCATCTTATATGGCTCTATCAAACCCCCCTGTAAGCATCTCTTTTCTAAGATGAATGGTCCCAGTCCTTTTAACTTCTCCTTGTATGACTTGTCCCATATCCCATATCATTTTTGTTGCTTTTCTCTGAACTTTTTCCAATTATAACCTAACTTTATTTAAGTTGGAGGACTACAATTGCTTGCAATATTCAAGGTGTGGGTGTACCATGGATTTGAAACAGTGGCATGATGATATTTATCATATTATTATTCATCCCTTTTCCTAGTGGTTCCTAACATACCATTAGCATTTTTAACTGCAGCTGCATGTTGAACAGATGTTTTTAGAGGACTATCCACAATGACTCTGAGATTTTTCTTGAGTGCTACAGCTAAGTTAGACCCCATCAATTTGCATGTACAACAAGGATTATGTTTTCCAATGTGCCGTACCCAGGTACAGTAATGGAGTTCACAATAAGGAAGGCAAATAATGTCCAGTATAGCCGGAGAACTTTCATTCTTCATTCTTTTAAAATTAGCCTCAGGAAACTTTTGATCAGTTTGGATCGCTGATTGGGCTGTTAGCACCATATACCTGTGCTTCACTTACGACATCGCGTCAGTGGGTGGTTGACTGTATCAACTGTCTTCTCAATATACAAGGTGAGGAGACCATGAGCAGGTGTAAGTAACTCTTCACTTTCTTTCATTGTTGTAATGACCATTTTTTCCATCTGTAATTCTTTCTGTCTTGTTAGCGACACTTATATAACAGAACGATTGGGGCCTTGTAAGTACATTGCTGGAAGAGAACTGCACAAATAATAAATAATCTGCAAATATTAGAGGGTGGACAAAATATAGCACACAGGCCAGATCTGCCCTTCTCCCCAGAATTTCTGTCTGGAGCGCTCAGCTGATTAGCAAGCATGCCAGCAGCATGTGTTCAGCTGCCCCTCTCCGACCTTGCTCCATCCTATCTGCTGCTAGTGGTGTGTGGAGGGGAGGTGAGCAGGGAGACATGCAGAAATCAGGGTGACCCTTTTGCCCCTGTCATCATCTCTGCAGAGCAGAGTTTGGGGAGAGGGACACATACAATAGTGCTGCTCCAGTCTGAAGTATGGTGAGTAACGGAGTGCCTATCTAAAGAGGCACTGTTTCTAAGATTTCTCTGGCAGCCAGCATGTCCCTCTCTCTCTCTCTCTCTCTCTCTCTCTCTCTCTCTCACACACACACACACACACATTGTCTCACACACACTCTCTCCCCCGCCATATGCCCATATGCCCCCGCTCTGCAGAGTGGGGTGGGGAGAGGGAGATGACAGAGCAGGACAGCTTTCCCTTAAAGAGACAGTTCATGATTTAGAAGTGAGCGAAGAGCCTGGGTTTCCTACCTAAGCTTTTGCTCAGCCCCATCTCTTTTACAATGAGAGTTCAGTGGAGGGATTCTCCTCCAAAGCAGAACCTCAGATCAATCTACATGAGTTGTGCTTGACTATGAGATTAGATTTAAATACTGAGAGCAGAGTGGCTACTGAAACCAGATATACAGAGAAAGATGCTCCACACAGAATACAGTGCCTGTTTAATCCTGTATGAATCACAATGAATCACATGCCATTACCGTTAACTTTCAGACATAGGGGCTACGTCTAGACTACATCCCTTTTTCGGAGGGATAAGGGATCTTTCGGAAAAGGCTTAATTTTCCGCAAGATCAGCATCTAGACTGGCGCTTTTCTCCGGCAAAGCTCCGTGCCGAAAAAAGCTGCAGCCATTTTTATGCTAATGAAGCAGGGGAGATTTAAATCCCCGCTTCATTAGCAATTGCGATACGTCTAATTTACATTCCTTTTCCGAAAAAGGGATGTAGTCTAGACATAGCCTGACGGTAAAATTCTGACTCCGTTAAAGTCAACAAGAATTTCGTCATTGGCTTTAGTGGGGCCAAAATTTCACACACAGCTGGTAATAACATACCCCATAGATCCTCCTGTATGATTATCTCTGGATCAGAGGTTCAGTTTTATTAAATGTTGCCATACTTTTTCTCCTTTTCTCTATCCTAGGTCAGTGCACTAACCTGGGGTCAGCAGAGGAGGAGCTGAGTTGTCTCCGTGAGGCACTAACAACTCCAGACCCTGAGGCTCTGTTTCAAGCATCTTCCAAAATGGCTAAGGTAACAAACACTAGGTGACTGTCCTAGTGGCTGTGCACCATTCATTTTCCCTTGTCCAGAGGACTGGAAAAGGGCAAATCTAGTGCCCATCTATAAAAAGGGAAATAAGAACAACCCAGGAAACTACAGACCAGTTAGTTTAACTTCTGTGCCTGGGAAGATAATGGAGCAAGTAATTAAGGAAATCGTCTGTAAACACTTGGAAAGTGGCAAGGTGATAGGGAACAGCCAGCCTGGATTTGTAAAGAACAAATCATGTCAAACCAATCTGATAGTTTTCTTTGATAGGCTAACGAGTCTTGTGGATAAGGGAGAAGGGGTGGATGTGGTATACCTAGACTTTAGTAAGGCATTTGATACAGTCTCGCATGATATTCTTATCAATAAACCAGGTAAATACAACTTAGATGGGGCTACTATAAGGTGGGTGCATAACTGGCTGGATAACCATACTCAGAGAGTAGTTATTAATGGTTCACAATCCTGCTGGAAAGGCATAACAAGTGGGGTTCCACAGGGGTCTGTTTTGGAACCGGCTTTGTTCAATATCTTCATCAACGATTTAGATATTGATATAGAAAGTACGCTTATTAAGTTTGCAGATGATACCAAGCTGGGAGGGGTTGCGACTAATCTGCAGGATAGGGTCACTAATTCAAAATGACTTGGACAAATTGGAGAAATGGTCTGAGGTAAATAGGATGAAGTTTAAGACAAATGCCAAGTTCTCCACTTAGGAAGGAACAATCAGTTTCATACATACAGAGTGGGAAGCGACTGTCTGGGAAGGAGTACGGCAGAAAGGGATTTAGGGGTTATAGTGGACCACAAGTTGAATATGAGTCAGCAGTGTGATGCCGTTGCAAAGAAAGCAAACATAATTCTGAGATGCATTAACGGGTGTTGTGAGCAAGACACGAGAAGTCATTCTTCCGCTCTACTCTGCGCTGGTTAGGCCTCAATTGGAGTATTGTGTTCAGTTCTGAGCACCGCATTTCAAGAAAGATGTGGAGAAATTGGAGAGGGTCCAGAGAAGAGCAACGAGAATGATGAAAGGTCTAGAGAACATGACCTATGAGGGAAGGCTGAAGGAATTAGGTTTGTTTAGTTTAGAAAAGAGAAGATCGAGGGGGAACATG
The DNA here is from genome assembly GCF_052426305.1 of Pelodiscus sinensis. Taxonomy (NCBI): domain Eukaryota; kingdom Metazoa; phylum Chordata; order Testudines; family Trionychidae; genus Pelodiscus; species Pelodiscus sinensis. The sequence continues at coordinate 21,390,183 of NC_143069.1, read as the reverse complement.
AGAGCAGTTTTCAGATATCTAAAAGGGTGCCATAAGGAGGAGGGAGAAAACTTGTTCATCTTGGCCTATGGGGATAGAACAAGAAGCAATGGGCTTAAACTGCAGCAAGGGAGATTTAGGTTGGACATTAGGAAAAAGTTCCTAATTGTCAGGGTAGTCAAACACTGGAATAAATTGCCCAGGGAGGTTGTGGAATCTCCATTTCTGGAGATATTTAAGAGTAGGTTAGATAAATGTCTATCAGGGATGGTCTAGACAGTATTTGATCCTGCCATGAGGGCAGGGGATTGGACTCGATGAACTCTCAAGGTCCCTTCCAGTCCTAGTATTCTATGATTCTATGATTGTTTTATGCTTTTGTGATGTCTTTCCACACTTGGAGCGAGCTATGGGAGTGAGGCATTCATGGGTAATCAGTAACATGCTTTTCATAGGTATATGCTATGAATGCCATGTAAAAAACAAACAGATTCCAGACAGTTGCATGAACATGCCCATGCATGTGCGCGCGCACATCCATCCATCCATCTATCCATCCATCCAGGGTAAAATATGTGAGCGGGACATCAAGCTGAGAAACCAGTCTTGGCACCTTGTGTGTTTACCTGAACCTATATTTGTGTGCATGCATCTCTTTGCATATTTTTATATTTTGTGAAAAGATGTCATGTACATAATAGAATATAAACTGGAAATTTACATCCTGTTTGTCCCATACAATGTTGTGCTAACTGTACAACCTAAGATCTAACCTGATATTATTAGTGTAGAATAGAGATGTGGTAGCTAGAAAGATTACAGAGAAAATTTTAATTGCAACTGCCTTGCCAGATAGGAGCCCAATTAGCAATTTGCTGATGAATACATTATTTTCCAATACAGCTCTTAGGCCTCCTTTCTTAAAAGTACTGGAGCCGACTATCATTGCAATCTTTCCTGTTTTTGATCTGTCCACAGGTGGTTAGTAAGTACTTTCCCTCTGAACAAGCCACAGATTTTATTGAGGCCATACTGGATGGTATGCGGTCTGCTAGCCCCTCCTGTGCCACAGCAGCCGGTCTGTGGATGAAGATCATCCTGAAGGAGTGTGGAGGTGCCATGCTGGATGAGGTAAAATAGAAGCTGGAGAGGTTTTTCTGGCTAACCTGCAGGCTTTCAGGTCTTTGCCATCATTTGCAGTGAACACAAGTCTTGCTGTTTCTCCCCCTGGGATTGGAAGTTAATTCCATCTGTGTTCCTATCCTGAGTCAGGCAATGGGGGAATCAACAGCAGAAGACAGAGATAATCTAACGGTACATCTGCACTAGCTCGTTAGTTCGAGCTCGGTAGGGTAATGAGGGCAAGCGGAGTTGCAAATGAAGCCCGAGATTTAAATATCCCGGGCTTCATTTGCATGTTCCCTGGCGCCACCATTTTTAAATCCCCCTTACTCCAAACTCCGTGCCCGCGGCTACATGCGGCATGGACTAGGTAGTTCAAATTAAAGATCCTAATTCGAACTACCGTTACTCCTCATGGAATTAGGATCTTTAATTAGAACTACCTACTCCGTGCCGCGTGTAGCCGCGGGCACGGAGTTCAGATTAAGGAGGATTTTAAAATGGCAGCACCCGGGAACATGCAAATGAAGCCTGGGATATTTAAATCCTGGGCTTCATTTGCAACTCTGCTTGCCCTCATTACCCTACCTAGCTCGAACTAACGAGCTAGTGTAGCCGTACCCCAAGGGAAAAGGAAGATGCTTGATTAGTTGTCTATCTTGTTGTCACAGTTTCCAGCCATGAAAGGCTTGGAAAAATTAGACTCCGAGTAAAATGCAAAAAGAGAATATCCGGCCCCAAGAGACAAGCTAAGTGAACTACATCTTCGGGCCTCAGATAATGAGGGGTCTCTAAAAATACCCCCAAATTACTAGTTTTTACTTGCCTCTTTGCCTATGTATAGATAGATAGATAGATAGATAGATAGATAGATAGATAGATAGATAGATAGATAGATAGATAGATAGATAACTTTATTATTTCTCTTTTCATTGTCCTTTCTGTTAGAATAATACATGTTTTTTTGGAAATGCAATGAGGCCTCTTTAACTTGACATAGCTTAGGGCCTCAGCATGTCTTAACCCGGTGTTGCAGCCAGGTATGGGCAGAGATATGCATAATTTTTGTGGATTAAATCTATGCAGCCATGTCTAAATACTTGTTTTTTGAAGGGAGGAATTTCTACAAGAACAGCAAATTGCTAAACGACTAAATAAAGGTTTTGGCTCTGCAGAATGAATGCAGAGAATGGAAAAGGGACATTTTTTCTGGTTTTATTCTGTCCAGGTGCCAGCTATCCTGAGGAGAATATACATTCATATGCCTACCATCAAGCAGGGTAGCTTGAGGCAGTTCCTGGTGGAGGCAGTGTCCATTCTAGCCCACCATCACCTAGAGGCAGTGATCTTCAGCCTCCTCACCAAACGTCTGCCGATGGACAGGTATATAGTGCTCCTTACAGTGTTCATTTTGGTAACCATGGATCCCACAGCTTCACTGGAAGATGTAAGGCTTCATTTAAGCCACAGACAGGTTGAGATAATTCCTAAAGGTTAATAGCTTGGGTCTTTCTGCAGAAAGGTCCAAGACCATGTCAAGGTGGGTGCAGGGAGAAATTAAGTTTCATTCTGTTTCCATTAATTAATAGTTGCTTTGGCATCCTAAAGACTTCCCTTTACTGGCATCACTGGAGTGGACTTTTGCCTCTCCAGACCCCTGAACTAACATCACCCTGGAAATTGCCAGTGACTGTTCGTTTTCTGGTAGCATGAAAGCTTCAAATCCAAATTCCTGGCTGATTAGCAAGGATAGGGCACCAGGCTTTTGGTATCAGGAAGGGTATGGCTGCTGGAATGGAGTTGTCATTCTTGGTACTTAAAGACAGGGCGGTAAGCATATCTATCATTTCATTCAAACATCCCTAGCTGAATTATCAGTCATCTGTGCTGGAATCTAAGAACATAAGAACGGCTGTAGTGGGTCAGACCAAATGTCCATCTAGCCCAGGTTCCTGTCTTCAGACAGTGGCCAATGCCAGGTGCCCCATAGGGAGTGAACAGAACATGCCCATTCTGGCAAATAGAGGCCAGGGAATGCCATTTGTAAAGAGGTCATGGGCTAGCCACAAATATTTGTTCTCATAGTTGTACATCCAGTTAGTAGGAAGATCATTTTTCTTTCTTCAACTTGTCTCCCAGGCCCTAGATCTTTGGGCATCATATGCTCATGATTCCATATCTACTGAGAAGTAGGAAAACAGGAACTGTGATTAGAGCTCTGTGTCCTTTCCTTCTGAAGTCTAGCATTAATGGTTATGGTGCAGTAAGGCTAGGGTTGTGTCTATACAGCACCCTAAACTTGAAATAAGATGCACAATTTGCACTCCGCAAATTGCGTATCATATTTTGCATAGCCTATTTTGAAATGTGGCGCTTCTACACAGCACCAAATGTCGAAATAATGTGCTATTTCAAGCCATCCCTTATCCCTCATGCAACAAAGTTTATTGGGATGGCAAAATAGTGTGCCCATTATTTTGAAAAATATTTCAAAATAACGGGCTGCTTCTGTAAATGTGGGGTAGGTATTTCGGGATACCTCCAGGATCCCAAAATAGTCATGCACTGTAGAAATGTAACCTGAAATGTAACTTAACTTAGTTCTGTAACTAGAAACTCAATATGTAAAACATGAGGACCATATAAGGAGGACAGCACTCTGAACTTGCTCATCATAGGCAGGGCTTGACAAATAATACAATCTACGCATCCATGGCGTGTAGATTGTAACCTGGAAGAGCCGGGTTCGGGCGATCTGTGCATGCACAGATCGCCGGACAGCGCGGCTGGTGAGCCCTGATCATAGTCAAGGAGAAAATGTGTTCTTTACTTGAATATGATGCATATAGTCAGAGCCACAAAAGTCTCCAGGGGTCACATATAACCTATGTTAAATTGCAGTAACACCACTGAGCTGTGGAGATCTCTGGGGACAGATCCCTTGCTCGCCCCTCAAGTCCTGAAGGTCCTAATAGAAAGAATAAAGACTCCAACAAGCCAAGAAGGAAGCATGACCTCAGAGACAGAAACTGACCTGCATTTAGCAGCTGCTGCACCTCTCACAGTAAGTTAGACGACAGACATGTATTTCTCTGCTTTGTGACAAACATGCTGATGGAAAGCTAGATGAGTGGTATAATATTGTCATCTGGGCACTTCTTTTCTGAAGTACTGTTTCCTGGATTCCAGCTGTGCTTTCTGTGGCAGATTTAGAGTATGTGGCTGATTCACTTAATAATATCTGGCAATTAGAAAGTCTTTGAATCAGATTTCTTACAGTGCTTTGCAAATGTTTTGTGCAACTCATAACATGCCTTGATAGGTCCTACACATTTTTACAGCTATGGGACGCTAAGGCACACATGGAGTGAATTGCTCTCGGTCATTCATCAAGTTAGTGACAGGAGTGAGAATTTAGTCCAGCAGGTATCAGAAGGGGAGAGCGTGTGATAGTGTTAGGAAGAGACCTCTTCTTTTACCATGCTCTCCTTTCAGGCAACATGTGCCATCTTTGAAGTGGTGTCAGCATTGCAGTTGAGCAAAACTGTGCAGGAGCTGTTCCCGGAGTTGTTCACTGTTCTTCTGCAGCAGATCAGCCAAACCCTAGGACAAAAGATGCCTTTGCCCAGGATGAGACGCCGAAGGAGGTTATTTAGAAAAGGACAACAACTATGTGAGGGCAACCCTTGCAGGTAATTAGAAGAAAGGGAGCAAAACAAAGAGAATCCCAGTCCATTTGTGTGACACTCCCCAGGAGTTCTCAGGGTTATGAGGCACCTTACCATCACCTGCTTTTAATATGAGAAAGTCTTGTTTGTGCTTGCTATAGGTCAGTTCCCTGAAACCACCAAGCTCTGGCAACACAAACACTACTATCTAGGCCTCCTCAGGCCTCAGTCTCTTTGTCCTCTCTTTCTGACTACAGCTTAGAGAATCTCTATCAACAGATTCTCCTCTAAGAGAAGTCTCCCTGCGATTTACGTGCATCTCCCCACCAATCGGCTTTCCCCCATCTCTTAGTTTAAAAACTGCTCTACAGCCTTTTAAATGTTTAGTGCCAGTAGTCTGGTTCCACCCTGGTTTAGGTGGAGCCCATCCTTCCTGTATAGGCTCCCCCTCTCCCAAAAGTGTCCCCAGTTCTTGATAAATCCAAACCCCTCTTCCCTACACCATCGTCTCATCCACGCATTGAGACTCTGAAGCTTTGCCTGCCTACCTGGTCCTGCGCATGGAACTGGAAGCATTTCCAAGAATGCCACCATAGAGGTCCTGGATTTCAGGCTCTTTCCTAGCAACCTAAATTTGGCCTCCAGGACATCTCTCCTACCCTTCCCTATGTCATTGAGACCTACATGTACCACGACCACCGGCTCCTCCCCAGCACTACACATAAGTCTATCTAGATGCCTCTAGCATTTTGTCTCTTTTGCTCTCTGTTTCCCTCAAACACTGCTGTGGATGTCCCTTTAGGCAGATTCCTTATTCATGGGAGAATAGGTTTGTTGATTCTATAGCCCCACTCTAGCCAGGCAATCAGGTACATTTCTATCCAATTAGGCTTTCTCTGGGGAAGCTAATTAGTACTAGTAGTTACCAGAGTGCTGACCCCAAGTACAAGCTCTCAGCACCCTGTCACATCTCGCTGGACATAGGGCCCCAAAATATCCATTAGTGATCACTAATCTCTCTGTGTCCCAGCTTTTGGGGTCTGATTGTGAATTTTTTCCATATTACTGTACTGCTAGTGCCCATACACCTGGCAGATAGGAGAAAGTGACTGCAAAATGTTGTCCATAGCAACACTAGTAATATGAGATGTATGAGACTGAAATACCTCCTGGGAATTAAGTCCTTCCAAAAACAGTGGTCCCCAGGATACTGTCAATGGATGAACTGTCAATGAACAACAGACCTGACAAGTAACTGGGGTTTCCTGACTGCTTAGGCTGTGCCTTTCTATTGGTTACTACAGTTCTGTGCCTCTTTTCCCCCAGGCTTTCTATTGAAGCATTAGAGGCTGTGCTTCTCAAGGCTATGAATGAGAAGCTGATACGAACTCTCTGGAAGCAGAAAACTTGGATGCTTCTTGAAAATCCGCAGACTCACCACGAGGGGGTGTGTTTGCTGGTGAGGTAAGAGATCTAGGAGACAGCAAGCACTTCATCCTCAGGGATCGGCAACAAATAGAGTGACTGACAGGGAACTTTCAGGTATAGCTTTGTGCGGGGTGCCCTGGGTGAGAAACACAGAGCTTCCATGCGTAGGTTTTAGAGTTGTATGGTCATAGCAGCTAAGCTTTTGAAGTGCACAGTCTGCCCCATAAGTGGTTCCTTTTGTCTTCCAGGGTTCTGCAAAGATCTGGACTAATAACAGTGGAGATCATACAGAGCCTGCTTCCCTGGGTAAATTCCCCATCAGAAAACCAGCGAGTCACCAGCACAGCTTTCTTTGCTCAGGTATGAGCAGTTCCACCATTAGGCTGTTATCTGTTGTTTACCTTTCTCTGAGGAATTGTACAGTTCAGTTCATAGGAATTCATTTTAGATAGTAGAATGTGTCCTTTATAAGGAAATCTCATAAGGAACTTCATGACACCTTTCTTAATCATTTTCTCTTTGTTATTTTTGGGGCCTATACTAGCCTAGCCTAGCTGCCTATTCTAGTTGCTGGTTAAGAGAGAGTGAGCAAGATATAGATAGGCTACGTCTACATTGGCAAGATTTTGCGCAAATAGGGTATGTCTACACTACAGCACTAATTCGAATTAACTTAATTCAAATTAGTTAATTTGAAATAAGCTAATTCGAATGAGTGCATTTAGACCTAAAAACTAATTCGAATGAGCATTTTGCTAATTCGAAATAGCATGTCCACATTGAGTGGACCCTGAACCGAAGTTAAGGCTGGCCAGAACCAGTGCTGTCAGGGCATCAGGTTAGGACTTAAGGTGTGGAGCTGCTTCCTCAGGCTAGCCGAGGGCTGTGCTTAAAAAGACCTGACCCCCACCCCGGACAGACAGTTCTCAGGATTCCCCGCTTGCATGTCTAACTCGATGGGGACATCAAAGCAGTCCTGTCTTGGAGTGCCCTGAATGCCCACACTCGGCACATTTCAGCACTCGACCATCAGCCCGGCTGCACTTGCCGCAGGCTGCCATCAGGGGGAGGTCAATCAGGGGGCTATCAGGATCCAGGAGGCCCTACAGGAAAGCTTCCACCCCGAGGAGCCCGCAGAGCCACCCCAGTCCTCCCCCTCGGGGGCTCGTGCCCCATTCCTCCCTCACCTCCTTCCACTTACCCTTCCCGAGCCCCCTCTTCCTGATGTAAAAAATAAAGGACATGTGTTCAAAAATAGAAACTCTCTTTATTTAACAAAACTGGGGGCGGAGGGGATTAACCTCTGGGGGACTGGGAAAAGGAGGTGGGAGAGGGGAAGAAAGAGGGTGGGAGAGGAGAGGTGGAAACCTGGGAGGAGGGAGCTGGAAGGGGGAAGCCAGGGGAAGAAGGAGGAGGGGAAGTATAAAACTATGGTACGCCATATCTTCAGAACTGTGTACAGATGTGGTCTTCTCACCTCAAAAACGATATGGCCTTGGAAAGGGTTCAGAAAAGGGCAAGTACAATGATTAGGGGTTTGGAACAGGTCCCATATGAAGAGAGGCTAAAGAGATTGCGACTTTTCAGCTTAGAAAAGAGGAGACTGAGGGGGGATATGATAGAGGTCTATAAAATCATGAGTGGTGTGGAGAGGGTGCATAAAGAAAAGTTCTTCATTAGTTCCCGTAATAGAAGGACTAGAGGACACCAAATGAAATGAATGGACATCAGGTTTAAAACTAATAAAAGAAAGTTCTTCTTCACACAAAGTTCTTCTTATAGTCAACCTGTGGAACTCCTTGCCACAGGAGGCTTTGAAGCCTAGAACTATAACAGAGTTTAAAGAGAAGTTAGATAAATTCATGGAGGTTGGGTCCGTGGAGTGCTATTAGCCAGGGGGTAGGAATGGTGTCCCTGGCCTCTGTTTGTGGAAGGCTGAAGATGGATGGCACGAGACAAATGGCTTGGTCATTGTCTTCGGTCCATCCCCTCTGGGGTACCTGGTGTTGGCCGCTGTCGGCAGACAGGCTACTGGACTAGATGGACCTTTGGTCTGACCCAGTACGGCCATTCTTATGTTCTTATGTACTAAGCGCAGGGCTCAGGGTCGGGGGTCTCACTGGAACAACTTGATTTTCATGCAAACCTGCTCCTGGGTTTGGATGTGGCCTTTGGTGGCCAGGCTGGCAGCTATCCTGCCCTAGACGGCTGCATTCCTGTGCCTAGTGTGGAGGTCGTGGACGCTGGAGGCCTCCCCCCAAACCTCGATAATGTCCACGATCTCTGCACTAGACCAGGCAGGCGCCTGCCTCTTGTGGCCCTGGGCAGGCTCCTAGGAGCCGCCAGCCTGGTCCTGGGAAGAGGCGGAGGGCTGGGTGGCAGCAGGTGGCTGGCTCATGCCATGCCAGGTGCAGGGTCTGCTGGCTGGGTGCTGGCAGGCTTGCCACTGGCACAGGCACTGTAGCCAGACCATGCCCCTTTAAGGGCTCTGGGGCTGGGAGAGGGGCAGAAAAGTGTCCCTGGTTTGGCCCAGAGTGGCCATCAGGGCAACCTGATTAGGGTTAGCCTCCAACTAGTTCGAATTAAGTGGCTACACAGCCCTTAATTTGAACTACACAATTCGAACGAGGCGTTACTCCTCGTAGAATGAGGTTTACCTAGTTCAAATTAAGCGCTCCGCTAGTTCGATTTAAATTCGAACTAGCAGTTTGTATGTATAGCCGCTATTAAAGTTCATTCGAACTAACGGCTGTTAGTTTGAATTAACTTTGTACTGTAGACATACCCATACTTTTAACGCAAGAGTTTTTGCGTTAGAATATTTGCGCAAGAGAGCGTCTACACTGGCATGTGCTGTTGCGCTAAGAGGCGCTTTTCTGCAAACTCATCCGTGCCAGAATAGACGCTCTCTTGCGAAAGAAAGCTCCTATGGCCATTTTAGCCATTGGGCTTTCTTGCACAAGAAATGAATGTGGCCTGTCTACACTGGCCTCTTGCGCAAGAACAGTTGCACAGGAGGGCTTTTTCCTGAGCGGGAGCATCATAGGTTTTGCGCAAGAAGCACTGATTTTAGACATTAGAATGTCAGTGTTCTTGTGCAAGAACTCCCCACCAGTGTAGACAGGCAGCTGCTTTTGCGCAAAATCATGCCAATGTAGATGTAGCCATAGAATTTGAATTACTAGACCTTTTCTGACAATTCCTAGGGCTAATACTGACCAACAGCTCCTGATTTTGGTCTAGCTCAGCAAATCTTCTAAATGAATCTAGTGTCCTAATACTATAAAATAAGCAACATACAAATACATTAACATCTATCTTAGATTCTCATGAATGTAGAATAATAGATTCATAGATCATTAGAACTGGAAGGGATCTTGAGAGGTCTTCGAGTCCAATCCCCAGCCATCACGGCAGGACCAAGCACAGTCTAGATCATCCCTGACAGGTGTTTGTCTAACCTGCTCTTAAATATTTCTAGTGATGCAAATTCCACAACCTCCTGAGGCAATTTATTGCAGGGTTTAACCACCCTGACAGGCAGGACGTTTTTCCTGCTGTCCAACCTAAACTTCCCCTGATGTAATTTAAGCTCATGGCTTCTTATCCTATCCTTAGAGGCCAAGGAGAACAATTTTTCTCCATCTTCCTTAAAACATCCTTTTAGAAACTTGTATTATCTGAGTACTTCAAAATGAGAATGTAGTATCTGAGTGCCTCAAAACTCTTTAAAAGTATGTATCCCTACAACACCCCTGTGAGGCAGGGAAACACTATTAGTCCCATTTTGCAAACAGGAAACTGATGCACAGAAGGCCTAAGTGACTTGCCCAACATCATCTAGGAAGTCTTTGAGGGTGCAGGAAATTGAACTGGAACCTCCTAAGTCCTAGGCTGCTGACCACTGGAGCATCCTCCCTCTCCACAGCCTTGCTATAACGTCTGTGTCATATTTCACATTTACGCTAAGTCGCTATTTTAGAGGCTCATCTGGTGGTTCTAGGAATCTGTTTGTGCCCCCAAATCTTTCTACACCCCACCTAGGAAAGGAGTCACAAACGTGGGTTTTCAAGGTCTGCCTAGAGAGGCCTCATGAAAGCTGCCAATCAGAGCCCAGCTGGCTCAGATCTATGGAGCTACAGGGCTTTATTAGGTCAGTTCCTTTCAGGAAGTGGAGGGCCAAGAAAGGATGCTATTCTCTGGCCAAACCAATTCACAGGGGTTTATTTCAGGCAGCATTTTCTGAAGCTGAATTTGCAGAGAGAGAGTCCTTACGAGCCTTCAACATATAATTCGAGGGAGAAACTGAAAGTGGCCCCATAGGAAGAACCCAAGGAAAAAGTAGCAATAAACTGAAATGAAGCAATGACTCGCTGCTATTTCTAGGTTGGAACCAAGAGTAGTGGGCAGGCCCAGGTTCCCCAGTGGCATAAACCCGATGAAGGGGACAAGGCTTATGGAGAGGTTGAACAAAGAACAGAATATAAAGGGTCCAGAGTTGGGGCTGAAGACCCTAGTGAGGGCAACAGGACCTAAAAGGCATTTGTTTGGACTTTGGGACTTGGCCAGAGGGCTGAGCCATGGAAGACTCACTAAGATCGACTGGCAGGATGCACCTGGGCGAGAAAAGGACTGTGGTATCAAATGCAGTCACTGAGAGGCTTTCAAGGGATGAGCAATCCCCCATTATAGTGCCTAAAAGGAAAAAATCCATGTTTTTAACACAGTACTCATTCATATAGAATAATAAATTACAGTGTATTACGTGTCTCCTCAAATTATATTCGCTATCTTAATGAACAGATTAGAGCTAATGGACATGTTGATTTTATTTCAGCTAATGACTGATCCCATACTCAGGGAGAAGAAGACCCTTAAGTCTGCCTTACATATATTAGAAGAAAGGTCACGGGACAATAACAGCATTGTCCGTCAAATGGCTGTAAGAGGCCTAGGCAATTTAGTCTATGGGGCACCTGAGAAGGTAAGATAGAATACTGAATACAATGCAGCATAACTAGAGAAACTAAAGGAAACAATTGCTCAGGATTTACAGAGACCATGCACAATGCACTAGGCCAACTTCTGCTCTCTCATACCCCTGTAACCTCTTTGCAGTCAATACACAGCAGGTTTGTTCCCTTGGTAAGCTGGGCATAAGGAAACAATATGGACTTAATATGATCATATGTAAATGTATACTCCCAGGAATGAAGAGTGTAGGCTTTATTTCCAAGATGAGAGATTCTATTCCAGGAAACAGAGACACTAAAAAACTCAAATCATGATAGATAATCAGCTGAACGTAAGCGCCCAGTACAAAGCTGTGACCAAAAGAGCTGAGGTGATCCTCGGAGGCATAGACAGAGGGATTCTGAATAAGAATAAAGAAGTTATTTTACCTCTGCTTATGGCACTGGTGTGAGAACTGCTAGAATACTATGTCAGGATCATGCCTGCAATTCAAGAAGGATGCTGATAAATTGGAGAAGAGTCACAAGAATTTTCAAAGGGCTAGAAAATGTGCCTTTAGATTCAATGGGGGGAGGGGCGGGGAATGAAGCTAAACTAATTCAGACTGCTAGTAAGGCATACATTTTAATGGTAATTTTAATCATTGGAACCATTTACCAAGGGTTGTGGTGGGGTCTCTATCAGTAGCAACTTTAAAAACAAGATGGGCTGTTTTTCTAAAAGAGGTGCTCTAGTCAAACAGACATTATTTTGGGGAGGTTCTGTGTTGTGAAGGAGGTCAGACTGAATGATCACAATGGTCCCTTTTGGCCTTCAAATCTAAGTAATTAGAAATCTAATAGGATTACATAGGCGTAATATGGCACAGAGTTTGGCTTATTGTAGCTAGTACCTGATGTAAAATATAGCTATAGGTCACTAGGGGGGCAGATGAAATTCCCACTGCTTCATAATTGCTAAAAAAACATATTAGAAATGTGGTTAGTGGAAAGTGTTTTTTAATGTCATACGTCTGAACAGGTGAAAAAGTACAAGAAGTTTCTTCTGGAGGCACTGATCAGGACTTTAGAAGACACTTTCAGTTCTGAAGTCGTCGAAAGCATGAAGGCACTGGCCAAAGTCCTTAAGGAGCTGAAAGGGAAGGACATAGGTTCTTCCTTCAGAGACCTCACCACACAGATCCGGAAGTACTTCGATAATGTACGTGAACAGAAGCCTTCAACCCCAGTTCAGCTGACATTGATGAGGCTCCATTTACAATGCATGATGTGTCCTCACTGGGCATTGTTCATGTCAGAATGAAGTGATTTTAGGCCTTAGGGAAGAGATGTGTTTTATGGAGGAGCAGAGAATTAAGAAAATGAGGATGCCATCCCTGCTCCTTCAGTCTCACCCTTCTGTTCATCTTTATTTCCAATGAGAATGGCAAAGGAAGTATGAATACTAGATTAGGTAGCTGCATAACAAGGAAAATGGGCATACAGGGTGTAATAGACTGTTTTGGGCCTGCTCCATACGATTTTTATGTCAGATGGTTGAAATTATTCCATTTTGCAGAGAAGTTTGAGATTTCAAATTTTGGTTTTGTTCCTATTTGGGGGACACACCCCCCAGCCCAAATTTCAAAACTCTTTGTGAAACAGTAATACTATTCTCAACCCAGCTCTACTGGGAGCCTTGCCTGAGGGCAGTCTACTGGCAGACTATGCTGGAGACAGGGAACCTGGAAACACTGGGAATTAGAGGTGCCAGGGTGCACATTTCCTGGCTCCTTGTCAGCCTGCCAGACAGGCTGTTCTGAAGGTGAGGGCCAGGAAGCCCAAGATCCCAGTCAGCCTGCTAGATGGGTCACCAAGAAGCTGACCAAGTACCCCTACTTGGCTTCTGGAAGAATTTTGTCAAAATTGAACTGTCTTCAAAGTATTTTGATGAATCAACACATTTGGCCCAAACTTGATTAATTCCAGTTCTTTTAAACTTCTGTCGTTGGAATCACTCTACCCTAATGTAGAAGAGACAGCTGTGCTAGATACATGATGTGGTTATTTCTTCGTTACCAACCTGTGTGGCTTTCTTGGCTATAGGAGGACAACACTCTTCGTGCATTGGCCTTTGTCCTGTTTGGTATCCTGGCCGGCTCTGCAAAGAGAAAATGGAAGGACTATTTTGCCAAGCAGGTTAGACAGAGCTGGGTCACGCTTCTGCTGCACCTGCAAGATCCAAGCCCTGAGGTTTCAATGGTAAGAATGACAGTGACTTAATTACTAAGCAAAAAGAATCTTCCTCCTGATGCCAGGGGAGCTCTGCTATTCCTTCCCGCAGTGGAGACCTAAATTCTTCCCTCAGTTCATTGCCCTCCTTTTGAGTTAATCCCAGACAGGCTGGTCCTTAGCAGCCAGGGTTGTCTCACTGGAGTTCAGGATAGGTCATGGGTCTGATCCCAAGAGTTCATTCCTGCCTATCTCTGCACCCCACGTTCCTGCCTCCCCACAACAGAGGAAAGACCACAGCTATGCCTAGTGAAGCAGCTTTCATAGCTACATCCGTTCTGAAAAAACATTGCTGCTATCTCCAGTTTTCAGTATTATAAAATCATAGAACCATAGGTTTGGAGGAGACCTCAGGAGGTCACTGAGTCCAACCTCCTGCCCAAAACAGGACCAGCCTCAACTAAACAATCCCAGCCAGGGCTTTGTCAAGCTAGGACTTGAAAACTCTAGATTTAGAGGTTCCGTTGCCTCCCTAGGTAACCCATTCCAGTGCTTCACCACCTTCCTAGTAAAATAGTTTTTCCGACTATCCAACCTAGACCTCCCCCACTGTAACTTGAGACCATTGCTCCTCATTCAGTCATCTAGTACCACTGAGAACAGCCTCTCTCCATCCTCTTTGAAATCCCCCTTCAGGTAGTTAAAGCCTTCTATCAAAGCTCCCCTCACTCTTCTCTTCTGAAGACTAAATAATCCCAAATCCCTCAGCCTCTCCTTGTAAATCATGTGTTCCAGCCTCCTAATCATTTTTGTTGCCCTCCGTTGGACTTTCTCCAATGTATCAACATTTTTTAAGTAATGGGGTGCCCAGAATTGGATGCAATACTCCAGAAGTAGAATCCCTTTCCCCCTATTAAAGTCATGCTGGCATATTTTCTGTCTATTACTTCAGGGGAATCCCTTTTATTCTTGGGGTAGATGAGCAGTCAAGGACATGAGTTCCATTTGAATGAGCACAATACGTGTTATGGAACAATTCAATGGTGCAACCCTCTTTTTCAGGAGTGCAGAGCTACATTTCATCTCTGTGCCCCATTTTTGGGACTGAAGAGGCTCCAAACTATACTTAATGAGCATCTTAGTTGGAGAACCGAGCTGAACCCTGAGGAGCTCCAGATGGATATCTGCAGACACCTTGTGAGTGACCTATAGAATTATATGAGATTATTGACAGCATAGGCTTGTGGTGTAGAAGCAGGGGGAATGTGTGATGGGCAATGGAAGTATCTATGGGTATGTCTACGCTACAAAGTTAGTTTGAACTAACGGACGTTAGTTCGAACTAACTTTCATAGGCGCTACACTAGCGCTCCGTTAGTTTGAATTTAATTCGAACTAACGGAGCGCTTAGTTCGAACTAGGTAATCCTCATTCCACGAGGATTAAGCCTAGTTCAAACTTACTAGTTCGAATTAAGGGCTGTGTAGCCCCTTAATGCAAACTAGTGGGAGGCTAGCCCCCCCCAGGTTTCCCTGGTGGCCACTCCGGCCAACACCAGGGAAACTCGTATGCCCCCCTCCCGGCCCCGGACCCCTTAAAGGGGCACGGGATGGCTACGGTGCCCATGCCAGGTGCAAGCCTGCCAGCACCCAGCAGGCAGACCCTGCACCTGGTGCGGATCGAGCCACCCACCCGATGCCCCCCAGCCCTCCCCCTCTTCCCGGGACCAGGCTGGCGGGTCCTGGGAGCTTGCCCGGGACCGCAAAAGGCGGGCTCCCTCCTGGGCTAGTGCGGACATCGTGGACCTCGTCCACGATCTCCGCACTAGGCACAGGAAGGTGGCCGGCTAGGGCAGGAGAGCTGCCAGCCTGGCCACCCAGGAGCAGGAGTGCATGAAAATCAAGGTGGTCCACTGAGACCCCCAACCCTGAGCCCTGAGCTTACAATGGCCATCCTGGGTCAGAACAAAGGTTCATCTATCCCAGTAGCCTGTCTGCCGACAGCGGCCAACCCTAGGGACCCTGGAGGGGATGGACCGAAGACAGTGACCAAGCCATTTGTCTCGTGCCATCCCTCTCCAGCCTTCCACAAACTTTGGGCAGGGACACCACTCCTACCCCCTGGCTAATACCACTCCATGGACCCAACCTCCATGGCTTGATCTCACTTCCCTTTAAACTCTGTTCTAGTTGTAGCCTTCACAGCCTCCTGCAGCAAGGAGTTCCACAGGTTGACTCTGTGCTTTGTGAAGAACAACTTTCTGTTACTAGTTTGAAGCCTGTTACCCATTCCTTTCCTTTGGTGTCCTCTAGTCCTTCTTTATGGGAACTAATGAAGAACTTTTCTGTATGCACCCTCTCCACCCAACTCCTGGTTTTAGAGACCTCTATCCTGTCCCCCCTCCGTCTCCTCTTTTCTAAGCTGAAAAGTCCCAGTCTCTTTAGCCTCTCTTCATATGAGACCTGTTCCCAACCCCTGATCATTTTAGTTGCCCTCCCCTCTGCCAGCCTCTCTCTTCCCCTCTCCCACCCCCTTTTCCCAGTCTCCCCCAGTTTTGTTCAATAAAGACAGATTCCATTTTTGAACACAATTGTCCTTTATTTTGTACATCAAGAAGAGGGGCTAGGGAAGGGTAAGTGGAAGGAGTTGAGGGCGGAATGGGGTACGCGCCCCCGATGGGGAGGACTGGGCTGGCTCTGCGGGCTTTTGTGGTGGAAGCTCTCCTGCAGCCCCCCAATTGCCCCATCTCCCCAGATGGCAGGCTGTGGCAAGTGCAGCCGGTCTGATGGCCAAGTGCTGTGATGTGCCCAGTGTGGGCACTCCGGGCACTCCAAGCCAAGACTGCTTTGCAAGCGGGGCACCCCTGAGAACTGTCTGTCCGGAGTGGGGGTTGGGACCCTTTAAGCACAGCCCTCGGCTAGCCTGAGACAGCATCTCCACGCTCTTAGTCCTCCTCTGATGTCCTGCCGGCACTGCTTCCGGCTATCCTTAAGCCCAGTTCAGGGTCCACTTAATGTGGACATGCTAGTTCGAATTAGTAAAACGCTAATTCGAGCTAGTTTTTTAGTCTAGATCCGTTAGTTTTAATTAGCTTAGTTCGAATTAAGTAATTCGAACTAAGTTAGTTCGAATTAACGTTGTAGTGTAGACGTACCCTATTAGAGTGGGATACAGGACTGAGGGTGAGAGGAATGTAAATCTGCCATAGATTCCCACTTTCCCCACTTCTACACAGCCTCCTGTCCTTTCTTTTATTTACTTGTTTAAATTAAAAAAAAAGTCTGAGTGAGTCCAATAACTGACAGCAGTGGCAAGAGGAACACAGACTGTTTACTTGTGGTTTGTAAAGGCATGTGTTGGCAGTCAAAGGGCATTTCTAGCCAGAGAGAGCTCATGTGTCCCTGATTTTCTCTAGGCCAAAGAGAAGGCTGAGCTACTGGAGAACTTTTACAAAAGCACCATCACATACTTCTGCAGCAGCTGGGAAGAGATCCGGGCAGTTGCAGCCAAGTTAGCTGGTGAGAGAAAGTGTGCCGTGTCCCTTTTGGTATTCCCTTTGAGGTAGACAGAAAAAGTCCCTGTGTGCAGCACTGAGCTACTATTAATCTCTCCGTGCTGTGACTTCTCATGCATAAATGGAGATGTTAATGTTCTCCTACTTCTCCAGTGTGGTGTTAGGAGAAATTTGTAATTTGCAATAGAATGCTTTGAAATGGCGCAGTCATTTAGTAGCAGAGGCTGGCACACTGTCACGTAGGGTATGTTTATTCTCCGATCAAACTAGTGTGCTAAAAATAGAGTAGCTGTGGCAGGAGTAGCAGGAGGGGTTAACTATTCCAAGGATGATCCCATCCAAACCCAAAAGTCTGTTCTCAAGGTGGCTAGCTCCTCCGACTGCTTCTGTCATCTGACCTGCACTCTATTTTTAGTAGTCAGAGTTAGTGTGGACTCAAACTATAGACCTAAGCTCAGTGTTGTTGACTGTTCCTTACTGGTGCTTCATCACTGGGAGGTAGGCAGGCCACCGCCACACAGTGCCTGCTGTTGCAGGTTCCTGATTGCCTTGCCCAGGAAGCACTAGATTCCTCCCCTTTGGCCCTGTGCCATCCTTTCCTTAGCACACCCATGCAAGCCAGGCAAGCATTGTGGCCTAATTAATTTATCCATGTGAGATCCTTGCTTAGTACGCACTTATTCCTGGCCCCAGCCCTTTGTTCACACCACTAGATTAATACACTATCCTAGTATATCTCCACTAACTGACAGCAGTGGCAAGAGGAACATAGATTGTTTAAAGCAAATGAGGTTTTATGTAAACATTCTTAATTTTTTTCTCTTCTTCTCTTCAGTGTGGACGCTAAACTTTTCTAGTATTTTCTTGCCTACAGCTCACCTTAGACCCACAATAGAAGCCAAAGGGCCAATGTTATCACCTTGCACTTAACAAGAGAAGGTTTTTTATTGATGTTTATTTTACACTGCTTATTTAGGCATCATCCTGGAACATACGGACACCAAGAATATGAAATGGCTGGACATGGAACATCTGTTGACCTGTAAGTAACAAATACAGGTGAAATCCTATTCATTAGTGAGTTATAAAGAAATTTAGCTGACAAGCAAGCAGTAACTGATACCACAGGTGTGAAGTGCATCAGCCACACATCAAAGGACAGATTCAGCTTTAGTCTGCTCTGAAAGAGGTACGTCTACACTACAGCGTTAATTCAAGTTAACTTAATTCGAAATAGTTAATTTGAATTAAGCTAATTCGAATTATGTATCTATACACAAAACCTATTTCAAAATAGCATTTTGTTATTTTGAAATAGCGCGTCCACACTGAGTGGACCCTGAACCGAAGTTCAGGCTGGCCGGAACCAGTGCTGGCAGGGCATCAGGTTAGGACATAGTGTGTGGGGCTGCTGCCTCAGGCTAACTGAGCTCCGTGCTTCACGGGACCCTACCCCCACCCCGAACAGACAGTTCTCAGGGTTCCCCGCTCGCTTGTCTACCCCGATGAGGGAGAGCAAAGTAGTCCTGTCTTGGAGTGCCCTGAGTGCCTGCACTCGGGACACCACAGCACTCGGCCACATGGAGCCAGAGCTGCCCCTGGGCACACCGGTGCGTCTCGTAGGGTTGTTGCCATCAGCCCAGCTGCACTTGCTGCAGGCTACCGTCCGGGGAGTCCATCGGGGGGCTGTCAGGATCCAGGAGGCCCTGCAGGAGAGTGTCCACCCCGAGGAGCCCTCAGAGCCACCCCGGTCCTCCCCACCGGGGGCTCGTGCCCCATTCCTCCCTCACGTCCATCTACTTACTCCTCCCTAGCCTCCCTTCCTGATGTCAAATAAAAGACATGTATGTTCAAAAATAGAAACTGGGTTTATTGAACAACAGGGTGAACCTCTGGGGAGACTGGGAAAAGGAGGTGGGAGAGAGGAATAGAGTGGGTGGGAGAGGGGAGGGTGAAACCTGGGAGGAGGAAGTTGGAAGGGAGAAGCAAAGGGAAGAAGGGGGAAGGGAAGATCAGGGCCCAAGGTTGGGGGTCTCACCGCACCAACTTGATTGTCATGCAAACCTGCTCCTGGGTTCGCATGTGGCCTTTGGTGGCCAGGCTGGCAGCTATCCTGCCATTGACGGCCGTGTTCCTCTGTCTAGTGCGGAGATCATGGATGCTGGGGCATCCCTCCCAAACCTGAATAAGGTCCATGATCTCCACCCTGGACCAGGAAGGCACCCGCCTTCTCCAGCCCCTGTCAGGCTCCTGGGTGCTGGCAGACTGCTCCTGAGGAGCAGTGGAGGGTTGGCTGCCAGTGCCTTGCTGGCTCACGTTTTGTGGCTACTGGCTCAGGGGCCCCGGTGGCCACTGCTGGCTCTTGGCTGGTAGGCTTGGATCTGGCACGGGCCAGGGTCTATCCCTTTAATGGCTCTGGGGTCAGGGGGAGAGGAGAGGAAGTTTTCCTGGTTGTGCCCAGAGTGGCCACCAGGGCTCCCTGGGAAGGGCTGGAGGCCCCCTATTTTGAATTAATTGTCTACACAGCACTTAATTTGAAATAGCTATTTCAAATTTGGTGTTATTCCTCGTAGAATGAGGTTTACCAAATTTGAATTAAGCGCTCTGCTATTTCGAATTAATTTCGAAATAGCGGTTTGCATGTATAGATGCTATTAAAGTTAATTCAAAAGAACAGCTGTTATTTTGAATTAACTTTGCGGTGTAGACGTACCTGGAGGAAACTGCAGCCAGTGTGATATAAGTCAGTGCATCTCCTGGCTACCCTGGCAATGCCTCTTCCCAACCTGTGTGATCCACTCTTTGGGCTCCATCGGCTCCCTGGGAGCCACTTTTTGCTACCCCAAACTCCACACCATCAGATTTATTTCTGTCAGGAGATGTAAAATAACTTAAAAGCAGAAGCTATTGAGTCAATGGAGCACCTTCCAATTGGATGAGTTTCTGGTAGGGTCAGGGTCTCCCCTCTCCCCCCTCCTCCATCTCAGTTTGGAGCTTGGAAGGATCCCAATGGAGGAACCTAAAGCTTTGTTTGTACAGAGAGCTTCTGTAGCTTGGTACTCACTGGTACTAAATCTCCAGCTACTGCAGGCATAGGTGACTATATGAAAAGTGAGTCATATTCTCTGTAATTCCAGCTCTCCAGGTCCTACAGAATGACCCAAGTCCCATTGTCCAGCTGGTGGCAACTCAGGTCCTAAGAGACATCTGACCTGGATGAGAGCTCGGGGAATGAAGCACAGACAAATAGAAGAAAGAGCTCCTGCTTCTGTTTCCAGCTTGCACATCATATACTTGGGTGGGAAGCTAGACTGAACGCTATATCTGCTAGCTGTTTATGGGGTAGGGGAGTAGTATAAGGGCCCTACCATCAATCAAACATTAGCCCCGCCCCCTGACCCTGGAAGTCCCCCCCCCCCGACTCCCCGGAAGTCCCTTCTCCCTTGTCACTGGCAGTCCCGCCCCTGGAGGGTAGTACATCCGGGTCGAGAGGGACAGGTGACCGGAAGTAAAAAAGGATGTCATGTGACCCCGGTTAGGCCCGTCCCCTGTCACCGGAAGTCCCGCCCTTGGGGGTAATACATCCGGGGTCAAGAGGGGCAGGTGACCGGAAGTAAGGGGTGTCATGTGACCCCTCTAAGGACTTGCCCCTCCTCCCTCTACCAATCAGGAAGGGCTTTCCCCGTAGGAACGCCCCGCGAACCGCTTTGACCAATCGGGGGGCAGTTCCGGGAACGGATGACCCGCCCAGAAGTGGGTCGTGTGACCCCTCTAAGAACTCACCCCGCCTCCCTCCACCAATCAGGAGGAGTTTTTTCCCTGTAGGACCGCCTCGTGAACTGCTTTGACCAATCGGGGGGCAGTTCCGGGAACGGATGACCCGCCCAGAAGTGGGTCGTGTGACCCCTCTAAGAACTCACCCTGCCTCCCTCTACCAATCAGGAGGGTTTTTTTCCCTGTAGGACCGCCCCACAAATCGCTTTGACCATTCGGGGGGTGCAGTTCTGGGACCCGTTGACCAGACCGGAAGCTGGTCGTGTGACCCCTCTAAGAGCTTCCCGTGACACCCTCTGTCAATCAGAGCATAGCACTTCCCCATAAGTTCTAGCGCCACACAAAAGAGGCCATCTTGTTCCAAGATACAGCTAGGACACCGCAGCGGCACACCCACGCTGTCTGAGCACGTTCCGCTCAAGCAGAGGCGGCAACAATACCTGCAAGAGTGGTCATGACTGTATACTGTGTGGCAAAACTCACAATAATTTTTCGCTCCGAACAACTTTTTCACATCCAGAACCCCATAGTAATGCTCATCTCCGCCAAGCGCCGCGCGCCCGGGGCCGGCGCTCCCCCCGCAAGCGCCACGCACCCGGGGCGCCCGGCGCTCCCCCCGCCAAGCGCCGCGCGCCCGAGGCCGGCACTCCCCCTGCCAAGCGCCGCGCGCCCGGGGCCGGCGCGCCCCCCCGTGCAAGCGCCACGCGCTATGTGCCCAGGGCCAGGTCAGCCCCGAGCACCTGGCGGGTGCATGCAAATGCCCCTGCGGGCGCCATAGCGCCCGTGGGCACCGTGTTGGGGACCACGGACCTACGGCAATAACAGTATTTAATAAGATTTCCAAACACAGTTCAGCACATAGGCCCTGGAGCTTGCAGTTTATACCCTCTGGAGTCCAAGTCAAACAGTCATGGTACCGCTGGGCTGGCGCATTTATGACACAACCCTCACAGTCCTCAAAAAGCTTTTCCCTAAGACAGTGACTAAGGACGGTATAAACACTAATGCGTACAATAGAGCGCATAACTTTTTTACGCTTATGATGTGGCACTGGCTCAACTAGGTCAATGCACAGCCACCTCCTGAATTCTTCATGGCCGTCATCCTAGGCGTTCTCTTTAATGCTTTGTATCGGTGTTGAGCAAAAACAAGGTGGGCCCGGTTCGTCTTCCTCGTCCGATGCAATGCTGTCCTGGGTCTGACGGTCAGCTAGAAAGGCATCGTCAAGCTGTCAAAAGATTGCCAGAAAGAAATAATGTAAGACGCTCTGGTCATTTTTTTTTTAAAGTTTACAAAATCCCGGATTCCTAACCCCATGATGCCCCAACTTCGATCTTTCATTTACCTATTTGGCTTCTTTTCCATGCGTCTTGTCCGACTCCTGGGAGCCATGGGCACCTTCTTCCTCCAGGCTATCTAGCTTGTCTGGCTGCATCGTGAGCGGTTGGGTTTCGGTGTCAGATATTGGTGTATCCATCAGCGGGTGGGTCAAAGGGCTCCCTTCAACTTCTCCTTCCTCCTCGGAACTGTCGCTGATGTAGCGCTTTCTTCTCGGCACCAAAACAAAGTTGGTGAAAGAAGCCATGTTTCCGCTCAGCGTTTGCACGCTCTCTGAAACACGCGCTCTTGGAACAAGATGGCCTCTTTTGTGTGGCGCTAGAACTTACGGGGAAGTGCTATGCTCTGATTGGCAAAGGGTGTCACGGGAAGCTCTTAGAGGGGTCACACGACCCATCTCCGGTCTGGTCAACGGGTCCCGGAACTGCACTCCCCGGATTGGTCAAAGCGATTTGTGGGGCGGTCCTACAGGGAAAAAACCCCTCCTGATTGGTAGAGGGAGGCAGGGCGAGTTCTTAGAGGGGTCACACAACCCACTGCTGGGTGGGTCATCCGGTCCCAAAACTACCCCCCGATTGGTCAAAGGGGTTCGCGGGGTGGTCCTACAGGGAAAAACCCCCTCCTGATTGGTGGAGGGAGGCGGGGCAAGTTCTTAGAGGGGTCACACAACCCACTGCGGGGCGGGTCATCCGGTCCCAGAACTGCCCCCCCGCTTGGTTAAAGCGGTTCGCGGGGCGGTCCTACAGGGGAAAAACCCTTCCTGATTGGTTGAGGGAGGCGGGGCGAGTCCTTAGAGGGGTCACATGACACTCCTTACTTCCGGTCACCTGCCCCTCTTGACCCCGGATGTATTACCCCCAAAGGCAGGACTTCCGGTGACAGGGGACGGGCCTAACGGGGGTCACATGACACCCGGTCAGCTGTCCCTCTTGACCCGGATGTACTACCATCCAGTGGCCGGACTTCTGGTGACAGGGGAGAAGGGAATTCTGGCGGTCAGGGGGCGGGACTTCCGGGATCAGGGGGCAGGGCTAACGTTTGATTGATGGTAGGGCCCTTATACTACTTAGGGGATTCCACATGCCGGGGGAATTCACTAAGGGTGGCTTTAATTGGCATTTAAGCATCTAACTGTGGATTTTGGTGATTTCCTTTAGATATCCAGGGCCTTTAACTGTGCTTGTATTGTCCAGTCTCATAAGTTGCTGAGTGTCCTCAAACTCCCTCTGATGATATTGGGAGTTCAGAACACTCTGCCCTTCAAAGAAGGTACTCAGCAGATATCATTCGTCCTCCAAATTTAGAGGCTATGATCCTCCACCTCATAGAAAAAGTTTCCTGAATAGTTAGGTTTCTAGTCTCTCTCAGCACTTTACTCTTGCCCTCCTGGGTTCTGGGCCTATGAGGAGTCACCAGACAACAGTTAGCAAAGGAGGGTAAAAGGCTGAGGGGGTCTGGGATATCATTGTCTGTGGTTCTCAATGGGGAGAGAATCTTCCTGTGATGGCTGAATATGGGAAGGGGATCAGTGTTTTCCCCTGTTGAATTGACACTTTCTGATCATTCACTATATTAGGTAATAGGAGTTCCCCTAATCTTGTGGTGTTTCCTGTTTTGGAGATTGTTTTCCATTCCATATCCAGCAGCTTAATCCCAACCCATATTATTATATTTATTAAGGGGCATTGTACAAATGCTGATGACTCTTTAAGTTTATTTCTCAGGTGCTGGCCATGCTGTGTCTCACAAACAGTCACCTGTAAATAACCCTCCCCTGTAAATAATATAGTGTTTGTATTTACTGTGCACATGTTTCCAATTAAACTCTTTGAAGTATCTGTTTCAATTACTCAGGGGCCTGATTTCTTCTTTCAGAGTATGTCTACACTACAGCATTATTTCAAAATATCTTATTTCGAAATAGCGCGTCTACACACAAAATGCATTTTGAAATAGCGTTTTGCTATTTCGAAATAGCGCGTCCACACTGAGTGGACGGTGAATCGCATTTAAGGCCGGACAGAATCAGGTCCGGCAGGGCATCAGGTCAGGAGTTACTTTGTGTGGCTGCTGCCTGAGGCTGTCTGAGGCCTGTGCTTAAAGGCACCCCCTTGGACAGCCAGTTCTCAGGTTTCCCTGCTTGCTTGCCTACCTCCATGAGGGACAGGAAACCATTTTGTCTCTGTGTGCTCTGGTTGCCTTCACTCGGGACATCACAGCACTCTGCAACGTGAAGCCAGAGCTGCCCCTGGGCACTCTGGTGCTTTTCGTGGACGCGTTGCTGCGGACCTGTCTGAACTTTCTGCAGGCTGCCATCTGAGAGGTCCATCAGGGGGCTGTCAGTATCCAGGAGGCTCTGCGGGAGAGCTTCCATCCTGAGGAGCCCTCAGAGCCTCTCTGGTCTGCCCCACTGGGGGCTTGTGCCTCATTCCTCCCTCACGTCCTTCCACTTACCTCTCCCTAAGCCCCCTTCCTGATGTCAAATAAAATACACGTATTTTCATGAACACAAACTATCTTTATTTAACAAAACCCCGGGGGAGAGGGGGGAGAATGAAACTCTGGTGAGACTGGGGAAAGGAGGCGGGAGAGAGGAGAAGAGAGGGGGGGGAGAGGGAAGGGGGAAAACTTGGGGGGAGGAAGCAAGGGGAAGAAAGGGGAGGGGAAGGTCAAGGCTCAGGGTTGGGGGGCTCTCCAGACCAACTTGATTTTCATGCAAACTTGCTCCTGGGTTCACATGTGGCCTTTAGTGCCACGCTGGCAGCTATCCTGCCATTGACGGCCGCATTCCTCTCTCTAGTGCAGAGATCATGGACATTGGGGGCAATCCCCCCAAACCTGAATAAGGTCCATGATCTCCACCCTGGACCAGGAAGGTGCCCGCCTTCTCCAGCCCCTGTCAGGCTCCTGGGAGCTGGCAGACTGCTCCTGGCGAGTGGTGGAGGGCTGGCTGCCAGTCTTTGCTGGCTCATGTTTGGGGGCCACTGGATCAGGGGTAGTGACTGCTGGCTCTGGCCTGGCAGGCTTGGAACTGGCACAGACACTGTGGCCAGAGTCAACCCCTAAAGGCTCCGGGGAGGGAGGAAGGAGAGGAGTGATCTTGGTTGAGGCTGGAGTGGCCACCAGGGCACCCTGGGAAGTGTCAAAGTCAGACAGGACTCACAGATTTGGCAGACTGCTCTGTTTATTTCAGCAAAGCTTTGCTAAAATGCATTCAGAAAATGTGAGTACCATACAAGGTTCAAACCCCTTGATTTTATACAGTCAAAAGGCCAAGTTAACAAGATCAAAGGGTGTGGCAAAACTTCACATTATTAGTGTGGTTAAGTATCTTCATTTCAATATCAAGCACACAGCAATCTCCTGGCTATATCTCCCTGATTATCTAGAATTGCTTTCTGTCTAACACCTAATGTTTCTCTTCCTGTTAAACTCAGGCCCAAATTGGCTAGCACCTTGATCTGCATACCTACAATCAACATTAACATACTTTTCTTCTTCCTCTTAAAAGACAAACAGAATTCCTTCAACTTATTCAATTATTACAGTACAATTCATCTTTCTCCTACAGTATAATTCTTTCTACTTTCACAATCCCTCCTTTTGGTCAAGCCTCGCCTATGACCAACAATTACTGGGTTCCTTGCATTAACCGTTCTTTGTCTTTTTGTTCATTAGTGATATTTAAAAGCATCAGATTAGCACTCTGGTGAGGGGACATGTCTGTGACATGTCTTGCACAGTTTTGGATACAACAGGAGATTAACTGAAAACATACAAAAATTATTAAGATTCCAAATAGGATAGTCAGGGCTTCCTGAAACAACCAGTTTCCTATGCCAGAGAAATTGGACAAGTTACTTAGCCATTTTCACAGGGAACTTGGCTCTTCGTTGGAAAGGTATGCAATCTTTTTTAAGTAGCTAGCGCGATCTATTATATCATTGGTGTTGTCTGGTATATATACACAACATTCTTTGCCAATGAGAGCACAGGTCCCTCCTTTTGCTGCCAGCACTATATCCAATGCCTGACGGTTTTGGAGGACCACTTGTCTGATCGCTCCTGTTTCTTTGGCCAGGGCCTTTAAACTTTTTCCAGTTTCATTTTCCATGATTTTAACTACTGTTTGTAACCTCAGAAGCCTTTTTGCATGATGTATTACTCCCCCAAGTGGGTCAAAGGAACCACCAATAGCCTCTTCCCAAGTTAAAGGGCTTATGTGATTCACATACCATTGGGCATCCGACAAGTCCCTTCTTTTTCGCCTAAAATTACGGAGGCGTTCTCATGGGAAGGACTCTAACACTCGGAATTGTGGGAAGAGTTGGGCGGGATAACAGATACCTGACCAGTTAACTGGTAATGTGGTATAGGCCTTTGTTCCACAGACCCAATGATGCCCTATCAAAGCCGGGAAGGGTCGGTTGCACCCCTTTGCCATATAGGTGTCTACAAAGGAGGAGTAATATCCCCCGAAGGGCACACGGTGATTCTCCTTACGGGGAGTGGTGTTATTTGCATGGCATTAAAGATTGTACTGATGTTACAATATGCTGGAGACAACTGCTCCTCCCCAGATTCAGCCCCGTCCCATTACACACCAAACACCAGTGACCTTTTTTCTCCTCCACACTAATCCGTTTAGATACATTTATTCCCACAATTATTCCCACTGCTTCCCAAGTGTCATTACTGTTCCATGTCTTGTTAAATGGGTGAGGCCTGGGGAATTAAGTGGGATTGCCAAGACAGGAACCAGCTTGTGAGTGGGATGGAATGTGGCTGCAGACCCAGCAATTAGAGATATTAAGGGTCTGAGCGATCCATACTTGCTGGTGGATAAAAGAATTGTCATTGTCATTGTGGATTCCCCAGATCTTAAGACACCAGTGGCCGAGGAACAGGCCCCACCAGAGGCACATGTTGGAGGCAAGACCCTTTTGGTTCTGACAACCTCCACTGAGGGACCCGCAGTTACGGTTTTATGTCCACCAGGCAGCAGGCGCTAGGCTCACTACTGCTTCTTCTTGGGCCTTGCTTTTGGTCCTCATCTGCTTCAGGCAATCCTTACGCGAACGTAGGTTGTAAGGTATTGCAGGCTGTTCCTCTACGTCTTCTTCTGGAGTCAAAATTGACTCTGCATGGTCCTGAGGTGATGATTGGTCCGCTGGGGATGGTGCCTTCTTACACTGCGAAGCCTGTATCCATGCTGCGATGCCGGATAACTTAACAGCCGTCTGGGCAGTGAGCAGCACCTGATGCAGGCCCTTCCACCGGGGTTCCATGGCGTGTTTTCGTTGGTGGTGTCGTACGTAGACCCAATCACCTGTCTCGAGAGTGTGGCAGGCATCCGAGGTGGGTTCCGTCGGCCAGGCGGCTCGAACCTGTGAATGGAAGTGACTTACAGCTTGCATTAGTCCCTTGCAGTACTGAAGGAGTGTACTGTGAGTCAAGTTCAAGTCTGAGACTGGAGTAATGGTAGCCATTGTTCACATAAACAATTTCAAAAGGACTTAGTTTATGTCTTTGGGATGGTAGGGACAGTGCAGCAGGTGTGTGACATGTAACACACGATCCAGGTGCTGAACAAGTTGTTCAGTAAAACGTGTACCCCGGTCACTGGACAGAGTGGCAGGAGTTTCTTTGGCAGGCATAATATGATTTAACAAACATTTGGCAACAGACAGCAAATCAGCTTTGCGACAAGGAAAGACTTCAATCCAACCCGAAAATAAGCATACCATAACCCAAATAAATTCATATAGTTGACACACAGGCATTTGTACAAAATCAAGCTGCCAATGCAAGAACAGTGCTTGGGGCAGGCCCCAGAACCCTTGAGCTACCTTTACAGGTTTGCCAACATTGTAGCTTTGGCAAGTGGTACAGGCGGCACAGTGGTGAGCTGCAAAAGAGCTGAAATGGGGGGCCCACCATTCTGCCTTAGTTACAGCAGAGACCATCCCCTCCTTTCCGACATGCGAAACGCCGTGTAGCAGGGCGGCCAGAGCTGGGTAGAGCGAAAAGGGGGCCACAAAGGCACCAATAAGGGGGTGCCAAAGGGAATCAGGGTGTAGAGAGCAACCCCGGGCGACCCAGGAGTCTTTTTCTGTTTCTGAGGCAGAGTCTTGGAGCAGGGTGACTTTAGAAAGGGACTGCGGTGGTACAGAAACAGAAAGGGAACCGAGAAACGCACCTGGGGAAGGTTCTATGGCAGCATTACCCTTAGCAACATCAGTATCTGCTGTGGAGTGACCAGGGCACTTAACAATAGCTAATGCAGATGGGAGTGCATACAGGAGAGCAGCAATGTAGGGGCCATTCTTGATAGGGGTACCAGCAGAGGTAAGGAAACCCCGAGCTTGCCAGAGGGTGCCAAAGTCATGTACAACCCCAAAAGCATATCGAGAATCAGTATAAATGCTGGCGGAGCGTCCCTCAGCCAGAAAGCAAGTGCGGGTTAGGGCAACTAGTTCAGCGACTTGTGCTGAGGTCACAGAAGGGAAAGGCGCAGCTTCTAGGGTTTCAGAGAGTGATACCACAGCGTATCCTGCGAGGAGACGACCTTGGCTATCTCTAAAGCAGGAACCGTCAGTGAATAACACAAGGTCGGAGTTAGAGAGAGGGACATCAGAAAGGTCGGGGCATGAGACGGTGACAGCAGAGACACTTGCAAGGCAGTCGTGGGGTTCACCGTCATTAGCCAGAGGAAGGAGAGTGGCAGGGTTCAACTGAGAACAGCACTTTATGGTGATATGCGAAGCCGAAAGCAGTAAAAGTGAAGCGGGCGGAGGAAAGGTGAGCTGTATTACATTGTAGCAGGAGAGTATCTATAGAGTGAGGGACCATGAGAGAAACAGGAGAGCGGAGGACAAGGGACTCAGACATTTCAATTAGGCGTGCCGCGGCAGCCACAGCACGCAGACAGGGGAGTAGACCTTGGACAACAGGATCCAAGGTGGCAGAGAAATAAGCTACTGGACGATTTTTGCCACCATGCTCCTGAGTAAGAACCCCAAGTGCACAACCAGATTGCTCGTGGCAGAAAAGGGTAAAGGCTTACAGTAGTCAGGTAACCCTAAGGTGGGGGGGGGGCAGTGAGAAGCACTAAAGAGTCAGTTTCTGAGGCAGATAATGAAGGGGAACAGAGGAGTAGATCATTTACACATTGGACCAATGTGGACCCAGAGGGGAAGACCAGGTTAACAAGGTCTTTGGCTAATGCTTGGGAAAAGTAAGACGGGCTTTCTGTGTACCCCTTGGGAAGCATACTGCTGCTCCTTGTAAGAAAAGGCAAAAAGATACTGGAACTTAGGGTGAACCGGGACAGAAAAGAAAGCAGAACACAAATCAACAACAGTAAAATGAGTTGCATCTGGCAGGATAGAAGCCAGATTGGTTGCTGGGTTAGGGATTACAGGAAAGGTGGGTACAACAATGCAGTTAATAGCTTGAAGATCCTGAACAAACCGCCATGATTTACCATCAGCTTTTCGAACTGGGAGGATAGGAGTGTTACAGGGGCTGGAATAGGGGACAATAATGCCTTGTTCCCACAGGGTGGATATGACCGGAGCTGAAACCTCTAAATCCCAAAAACCCGGTGCCACAACCCCTTCTCCGACCTTATCCCCATTCTTGGTACCCTCCCCGTTCCCAGTACTGTCTGCCCTGCCCTGAATAATGCTGTATTTGCAGAGCTATCAACTTTTGTGAGGACTGCTTCTCTTTCCTTTTAGAGTGCAGTGGCAATGCTCTGCCACTGCTTGCAATTTGTCCATGGTCTTGGCCTCCCATCCAACACTTATTTGCTTTAACATACTGCTAATAGCAGATAAGAGGCTATTAACAAACGCATGCGCCAGGGCGCCCTGTCCATTTTTACCTGGTTGCTGTACCCCAAAAACCCCCCCAAAAAAACCAAACAAACAAAAAAAACCATCAGTCAGTCTGTGTGATAGTTGCCCGGGTTTTTTTTTTTTTTTCTTTGTTGCTGTTTACGGGGTTATAAGTAGCTTACACAGTTGCAGGAGGTCTGCTTCAGAGGGTTCATAGGCATTGCACACTAGCAAAATTTCTCTGCAAATTTGGTAGGGTTTTCCTGGGGCTTTGGAAAACCTTTTAAAATCGAGTGGAGCTCCGTGTGGGCCAAGGGTTTATAGCTTCAAGTAGGACCGGTCTGAGTCTTCTTGGAGGACGGGGTAAAGGGAAGCGCTCGATCTGGTGGTGGGAGAGGAGGTTTCCAATAAAGCTTTTTCTTATAATTAGAATTTTTAAGGGAGGCGAGCTTCGATTCAATTCATTTAAGATTTGCCTCGTCCCACCACTGCATGAAGCAATCTACCTCTCCTCTAGCCAATTTAGTTTTTGGGAAGGCCAAGTTTGTCTTTTAAGACGTCCACTTGGTCTTTGTTCCAAGATCCTAACAGTGGCCACTGAGTTTTGGGATCCCCCCAGAGTCAATCTAGATCATTTTTCCAGAAATTTACAGGAGTCCGGACCCTTTCTAAAATATATAAACTGAGCCAGGGTCCCTTTAGGGAACTATCCCTGCTTAGACGTCTAGTTACCCATACAGGAGGACTTCATACACCAATTACACAAGGAGGAAATTCGGGTTCGTCAGAGCGGTGCCCAGTGCAACACACAAAAGAAGCCCACAGGCTACTGCCTCAATCGCCCTTGCGTTCACTCCAAGGATTTTATCCAAGGTGCGGTGCGGCTGCGATTGTGCAGATTCCAGTCACACAGACCGTGGGGACAGGAGCCCCTTGGTCGGCCAGTCCCTGGACAGGGATGGCTCCCAGACTCACTCACACCACAGGGAAGACGGATAGACACAGAGACAAGACAGTCCTCAGTCCGGACAAAATAATTACCTGACCAGAGTCCTGATGTTAGATCCCGGGATCCCTACCAGAACAGAGCAGGAACCAACAGGTTCGATGGCGTAGACTTCGCTGTGGTTGTGCACCTTTCCGTTCTGGTGGAGGACCGCTCGGGCCAAATGCCCAGGTGCCGGCTACCACGGTCATCCTGCAAAACAGTCAGGGATCACACAGCCTCAGCGAAGACGGTTGCCATCTCAGTGGGACCTCCAAATTGTCAAAGTCAGACAGGACTCACAGATTTGGCAGACTGCTCTGTTTATTTCAGCAAAGCTTTGCTAAAATGCATGGAGAAAATGTGAGTGCCATACAAGGTTCAAACCCCTTGATTTTATACAGTCAAAAGGCCAAGTTAACAAGATCAAAGGATGTGGCAAAACTTCACATTATTAGTGTGGTTAAGTATCTTCATTTCAATATTAAGCACACAGCAATCTCCTGGCTATATCTCCCTGATTATCTGGAATTGTTTCCTGTCTAACACTTAATGTTCCTTTTCCTGTTAAACTCAGGCCCAAATTGGCTAGCACCTTGATCTGCATACCTACAATCAACATTAACATACTTTTCTTCTTTCTCTTAAAAAGACAAATAGAATTCCTTCAACTTATTCAGTTATTACAGCACAATTCATCTTTTTCTTACAGTATAATTCTTTCTACTTTCACAACTTTGACCACCAGGGTCTGAAGCCCCACAGACAGGGGCCACGGATGGGGAGGGGGAGAGGCAAAGGGGGCAGTTGTCTCGGGAGCTGATGATTTAAAAGGGTCCAGGCCTCTGGGTCACTGTATCGACTATTATGGCAGCCGCCACTGCCAGAGACCCGGGCAAATGAAATCAATCCTAGAGCTCTGTCTGGTGCAAGGTGGGTGGCGCTAAGGCCTGAATGGCCCTCGCCTTGCCCCTCCTACCTTTAGCTTTGCCCCTTTGAGGGGGTCTAGAGCCTTGCCCCTTTGAGGGGGTCTTGAGCCGACCCCCTCCCATACATTACCCAGGGCCCGACAACGTCTGTCACCAGCCCCGTTGACATGAATGTGCCCCAAATCCCTCAGACCCAGTACAGTCCCCCCTCCTTCCCCCCCCGGATCCTTAATTCTTCTCTTGTCATCTGATTGCTTCAAGCATTGTTACAGGCTGGGGACCGACTGGCTAAGCAGCAGTTCAGCAGAAAAGGACCTGGGTATTCCAGTGGATGAGAAGCCGGAGATGAGTCAACAGGGTGGCCTTGTAGCCAAGAAGGTTAATGGCATATTAGGGGGCATTAGGAGGAGCATTGCCTGCAGATCCAAAGAAGTGATTATTCCCCTTTATTCGGCTCTGGTGAGGCCACATCTGGAGTATTGTGTCCAGTTCTGGGCCCCCAACTACAGGAAGGATGGGGACGCATTGGAGGGGGTCCAGGGGAGCTTGACCAAAATGATTCGGGGTATGGAGCACATGACCTATGAGGAGAAACTGGGGGATTTGGGTTTGTTTAGCCTGCAGAAGCAAAGAGTGAGGGGGGATTTGATAGCAGCCTTCAACT
Organism: Pelodiscus sinensis; assembly: GCF_052426305.1. NCBI lineage: Eukaryota > Metazoa > Chordata > Testudines > Trionychidae > Pelodiscus > Pelodiscus sinensis. Next base: position 21,357,757 of record NC_143069.1, on the reverse strand, counting down.
TCCTGAAGGGAGGTTCCAAAGAGGATGGAGAGAGGCTGTTCTCAGTAGTGAGGGATGGCAGAACACGGAACAGTGGTCTCAGGTTACAGCGGGGGAGGTCTAGGTTGGATATTAAGAAAAACTATTTCCCTAGGAGGGTGGGGAAGCGCTGGGCTGGGTTCCCTAGGGAGGTGGTGGAATCTCCATCCCTAGAGGTTTTTAAGTCTCGGTTTGACAAAGCCCTGGCTGGGATGATTGAGTTGGGATTGGTCCTGCCTTGGGCAGGGGGCTGGACTTGATGACTCCTGAGGTCTTTTCCAACTCTAGGATTCTATGATTCATCCGTGCGATGTCACTGGAGACGCAGGGAGGTACATTGTGGGCGAAAGCCCCGATCTTGCTTCTGGTTTTGTACAGGCGGCCGTGAAAGTAACTTTACAGTTTCTCACAGGTACTGTCCTGTTGCAGCCCAGGTCTCTGCAGTTCTTGCTGGAGCTGCGCACCAGGGCACTTTCACCTCTGTGTTCAGGATTCAGAGTTATCTCTTTTCCCAAAGATCTTCCCTGGAGCTGTTCAGAGAGAGCTTGCTCCCTCTTGCCACAGTCTCTCTTAAGGCAACCATGTTCTTCAGAGCCTCTGGCCTGACGTGGAACGGGACGGGGGACACCACAGAAGAGGCCAAATTCGCCGGGGGAAACACTCCAAGGAAATGGATGCTAAAGAGGGTCCATTCGCCAAGACTCATGTGCAGGGCCTCTTTGATTTCAGTGTTGTCACTGTAGACCAGCGCGCGCCCGTTGAGATTATGGTCCCTGAGCCTCTGTTTGTACAGCGGGACGTTTTCCTCCTTCAAGCCGATTGTGTCCATCTGGAAGAGAAGTGGGAGCACCCGTTAGTGCCGTGCATCTACTGAACAGGTCGCCAAACACGTTTTTAGGAAGGGTCCGCTATAGCTCCCAAGAGGAACCTGTCTGGGCTTGCTCAGATTCTAGCAAACAAGGCGGGCCGGCCGGCTGTGGGGCCAGGTATGGTACCCTGCACACCCCACTGCCGTGTGCTTGGATTCTGCTAGGGGCACCGCTGAGCAAGTTGGCACGGCAGGGGAAATAGCATGCTCTCTGCAGGCAAAAGCTAGCAATGCAGGGACCACTGGAGGGGTGTGTTGAAATGAAGAGGGAAGGTTTCCTGACCCTGCTTGTAGGCTGGAGGGAAGCATGCAGTCAGCCTGACGGGGGTGGAGTTGGGCCTCTCGACCTAAGGCTATATCTACACTGCGGGCCTTTGCAGGCAGAGAGTATGCTAATGAAGCACTCGTTAGCAACTTCTTGTGCTTCATTAGGGGTGTGTCTGGACTACATGCCTCCGTCGACGGAGGCATGTAGATTAGACAGATCAGCAGAGGGAAATAAAGCCACGATTAAAATAATCGCGGCTTCATTTAAATTTAAATGGCTGCCCTGCTCTGCCGATCAGCTGTTTGTCGGCAGATCGGGGCAGTCTGGATGTTCCCCTGTCGACAGAAAACCCTTTTGTCGACCGCCCCGGTAAACCTCATCCCACGAGGCATAACGGGGCGGTCGACAAAAGGGTTTTCTGTCGACAGGGGAACGTCCAGACTGCCCCGATCTGCCGACAAACAGCTGATCGGCAGAGCAGGGCAGCCATTTAAATTTAAATGAAGCCGCGATTATTTTAATCGCGGCTTCATTTCCCTCTGCCGATCTGTCTAATCTACATGGCTCCATCGACGGAGGCATGTAGTCTAGACACACCCTAGCATGCTCTCTGCAGGCAAAAGCTAGCAGTGTAGACATAGCCTCAGGGTTCTTGTGTGTTATTCTGGATAAGGGGTATTACACTGCAGGCCTCCAGCAAGAGTATTTATGTTTTTGCCTCTCTTCTCTCTGGAGTGCATAACAGACAGCTACGGGTCTCCCAGTCTTAAAACTGACCAAAGTCATTTCAGAGCGTAAAGGATGAACCTGGGGAGAGCCAGCCAATGGCTTCGGGGTTGGAGGAAAGAGCTCCAAGGAACCGAGTTGTTCCAAGAAGAAATGTTTTGTGCAAACCAAGAGTCAGGAGCAGCAGAAAGTGGGGGAACTAGCAGAGCCCGGACTGTGGCCTTGCCCCCTACATCACCCTTTCCCCCTCATCCTCACTCTGCCCATTCCCCCTCATGTGCCCCCCTACTCCTGAGGCCTCAAACCCACACTGTGCCTTCCCCGAAAGCCCCCATCCCACACCGCCTGTTCCCCTCAACATCCTACCCCCACTAGTTCTCGCTCCTCTCCCTCCAGTTATGCACCAGTTATGTGGGACAGTTTTCTCCCAGCTCTGGGGCCCGTAGTCAGGGCTGTCCCTAGGCCCATGGGAAATATGTAGCTGCATAGGGCACCGGAAAATTTGGGCACCAAATTTTTGAGTTCCCCAATGCAGCAGTCATGTGTTCTTGTATGTCTGAGGATATGCCTCTGCCGGTTCGTCTCTGGGGACGCTCTGTCCTGTCTGCTGCAGGGCTTTTCCCTTCGCCCTCCCCCACGTGCTCCTCTCAGCTGGCAGTGTAATCCACACACCTAGTGTGTGTGGTTCACTGTCCCTTCGTGTGGCAATTGGACCTCTTACAGCCAGAGATAAGAACAAGGGAGCTCTACATCCTAAGCTGGGAGCCAGCTGCCTTCATGGCTCCAGCTGTCGAGGCCTCTAGGGGTGTGTCTAAACTACATGGCTCCATCGATGGAGCCATGTAGATGAGGCTGATCGGCAGAGGGAAATGAAGCCGCGATTTAAATAATCGCGGCTTCATTTAAATTTAAATGGCTGCCGCGCTCTGCCGACCAGCTGATGATCAGCTGTTTGTCGGCAGATCGGGGCAGTGTGGACGCTCCCGTCGACATGAAAGCCCTTTGTCGACCTCCCCTGATGCCTCGTGGGATGAGGTTTACCGGGGAGGTCGACAAAGGGCTTTCACGTCGACGGGGAAGCGTCCACACTGCCCCGATCTGCCGACAAACAGCTGATCATTAGCTGGTCGGCAGAGCGCGGCAGCCATTTAAATTTAAATGAAGCCACGATTATTTAAATCGCGGCTTCATTTCCCTCTGCCGATCAGCCTCATCTACATGGCTCCGTCGACGGAGCCATGTAGTTTAGACACACTCCTAGAGGGCCTAGGTTCAAATCTGCTACGGGGTTCAAATCAGCAGCAGCAGCAAGCTAGCAAACAGAGAGGATCTGCAACTCTGCTCTAGTTCCTGAGCCCTGCTTGGGGTAGGGAGGTAGAAGGAACGACCAGACCTCCAGCAGAAGCTGCATGAGGGGAAAAGGCCCAGGCAATCCTGCAGAAGGGCCCTCAATTATTCAGGGCCCCACGATTTGCAAAGATGGCTCTGCCTGTAGCCATCATCTGTGGGCAGCTGCTGTCACATGAATGACATGCTTCTTGCGATGAAGAGGCATGGACATTCTATCGACAGCTGGCCCTGCTCGAAGGAAGGAAACCCAAGGGTGACCCACCTCTCGGCAGACATCCTCCACCGTCATACCCAGCAGAGTGCAGGCGCTGAGCTTGTCGAATTTCTTTGTCCGTTTCAGTCTGTGGCTGCCACGTTGCAGCTCCATCTGTCTTTTCAGGGATGGGTCCAAATTGACCGTGAAGGGGAGGTAGAAGAGGGCCTCCTCCACCCGAAACCTGCCGCACAGGAAAGTGTGGAACAGCTCGGGATCCTGGTCCAGTTCCAGCAGCTTTTCCATCTGGCCTTTCAGCATGTCCAGCTCTTCCATGTACTTCTCGTAGACCTCCCACAGAGACATGTCGGGGCGGAGCGGGCTTCCATGGCAGCTGCCCATTCGGCTCCTCTGCTCCTCATCCTCGATGCACTGCAAGAGCCAGCTCAGACGGCACGGCCACTGGTTGGCAAGGAGCACCCATTCCACCACCTTCTTCGGACACACTTCATCCTTGGGGATGTTACTCGCCAGCAGCCTGATGGTGATGGTGACGGTGTTCACGATGCGCCGCATCTGCACCACGTTGTCTGTCATGAATTCCTTCAAGGCGTCATCCAGGAGGTAGTCGAAAGCATCTTGAATGAGGTCTTTGGCTCGGATACCTTTCCTGCAGCTGCCGGTTCCCAGCGCTGGGGTTCCAACCATGAGAGGTATCTGGCTGTCCTCTGCAACTGGATTCTGGGCATCGTGGTTGGCCGAATGGTAGCGAGAGATGTTGAGGAAGTCAGAGCTGGCTTCCATCTTGCCATCCTGCCGGAAGCCGACCTCTGCCTCTAGCTGCTCCTTGCGCGCGATGATATTCCTGATCAGCCTCCGCTTGGTGTCGCAGTCCATCCGAGGGACAGAGAAGGGCAGGATGACGATGCGGTTTAAGAACTCGTAGCCGTTGTTGGCCATACCTCTCATATACTTGGAGCTTTCCACGCAGTCGACAATGATGCTGGAGTCAACAGCCAGGATGGAGATGAAAGGGGCGTCATCGTCTGAGAGGAGGATGTTCATGGCATCAAGGACGCCCACCACCTTGTCAGGGCTGCATGTATCCAAGTGGGTGATCTCCAGCACCACCCGCAGCTTCCGCCGCTGGAAGATCTCCATGTACTGCAGGAACCCAGTGATTGTCCTGACTTCGCTTTTCACGCAGCTCATGAAGCCCAGCTGTGCGCTGAGAGCCGTCTGGTTCATCTGTCTCTCCAGCTGGCTCTTCTGGGTGACGATAATGTTTCGTACCACTGTGATAGTGAGCCGTATGGCAGCTGCTGCAGAGACGCTGACAGCCGTCACCCCAATGCCTTCCACGACAGCTATGGCGTCTCCCGAGGCATCCCCGATGGGGATCCCAAACACTAGGAGGAGACCACCCACCCCAATAGCTACCATGATCAAAAGGATCACAGCCACCCACAGCGGGAGGAAGAGGAACTTCTTGCTAACCCATTCCTGATCCCCTGGTCTTTCGATGATGCTACATTTCCTGTCTATGGTCCTGTAAATGCTCATGGGTAGGAGACCAAAGTGGCTTTCGATGCCGTCGCACAGTGTGGTAATGAGGCCTGCCCAGAGCTGTTCGCAGCCCGCGTACTCCCAGGCGCTGAAATGGATGAAGACGTGTTTCACGTTCCTTCTCCACTTCTGCTGCTCCGTCAGGACCGGGCGGTAGAAGATCATGAGTAACAGGAGCTTGAGTAGATCCCGGCCAGTGTTGTCACGCTGCATCTTCTGCGTCCGCTGAAATTCCTCCTGGTCTTTCTTCTTCGATTCGTTTTCCATGTTCTCTGAGATAAAAGAGGAAGATATGTTAGGTACCTGGCAGTGCCTTAAATCTCTCCTCCTGAAGGGTCTTCCAGCTTCACAATCCCTCCCTTCTGGGAAGCAATCAAGAATGGGTAGCTCTTGGCAAAGCCATCCTTAGGATTGATGGGATCCTACGCCGTACTATTAAACTGGTGCCCATCTGCCCAACAGCAGCCCAGATGGATGTTGAATTTTTAGCGATGTGATTTTATAATCCTCATCCACACACTAATAAACAAACACATTTTAAACTAAGGTCCTGTCGACTCTCACAGTAAATTCAGCAAACATTTAGCAGAGGTTGGCAAATGCCTGTTAAATGGCTTCATTACCATGTCGTCGATGTTCTGCCAGTAGCTCGAGCAGACTTTGTCACTTGTAAATTAACTAGATCTTCTAGAACTTCTGCTGCTGGAGGAAGCAGAGCCACAGACCATGGATAGGAAGAGGCAGGTGGGTGGAGTGGACATGAAAACCCAGTGCTGCTCCAAATTTTCAGGTCCCCTATGCGATTGCATAATCGGCAAATGAGTACGGGTGGCTCTGGCTCTTTGGAGATGGTTGTCATCCACTAATCCCCATCCCCACAAGGTTCCTTCCCCGTCTTACGTTCCCCGGGGCAGTACTCACCCTTGATTTTGTGTAAGAGCAGGTTTTTGCAATGTCCCCATGGTGCATAAAACCCAGCAGTCACTGGCGTGGGCACAGTGTACAGGGCCTTTGCTAAAGCGAGGCAGTAGATATCCTCCTTGGTCTGGAACCCTGCAACGGGGATGAGGTAAAACACGAAGATTAGCCTCACCGAGCGCATCCACAGTGGATGCTCAACAGTGTCTCTTCTAATATTTTTCGGTTCAAGGTACTAGGTACAAGGGGAGGGAGCAAACAAATGTCCGAAACCAGACAAGTTTATTTTAGGCTATAAATATTGGGGTGCCTGGCCTTACCCCCTTTGCATGGCCGAAGGGACAACAGAGACTTACTGACTGACTTGCTCCTCGTCCTGGGGCACTCATGAGTTGGTGCACGCATAACCGCAAATCCAGGGCACTAGATCTGTGACTACACGGCTGTAAACCTGGCCAAGTGCCTCTGTCACCAGACGGTGCCTGTGGTCGGTCTTTGTGCATAACAGCGAGATCTGCAGCAGGAGCAGGCTGCGTTACCTGCACTGACCACTGATAACACCAGAGCTCCAAGAACAGAAGCACTGAGCCACGCTGCTGAGGCAACCACATCACAGCTCTTAACACTAGGAGCCCGTAAGTACTCCTGTAGACCCTGCTTTCGCTGGCATTAAGCCAAACAGCGTCCACAGAGCCCCCTGGCACTCCTGCGCCCTGCTGTGCAATGCAGAGGGAGAGATGGAGAAGAGAAAGGCCCACGTGTTCCTTTGCCCTGGCCCAGGCTAGCCTATGCCACTTCCCATGGTTCTGTGGGCCAGACTTGCTGGGCGGGGAAAAGAGATGTAGAGATCATGGTGGGTAATCAGCAGAACATGAGCTCCCATTGTGGTGTTGGGGCTTAAAAAGCTATTGTAATTCTGGGATGTATAAACAGGAAACTCTTGAGCAGGAGTAAAGAGGTTGTCTCGCTTCTGTGATGGATGGGAGGCCCACTGTTCTTTTCTGAACATCCCAGTATTCAGTGACTAAAGGGTTAAACCTAGCTAGCTAGAAAGTGTTGGCAGGGAGCCAGGAGCACCAGTGAGAAGAAAGAGTTCAGATCTGCATTAAAAGGGAATCTGTCTGCTGTTTTTCTTTGTGAGTTTAATCCTGGAGCTGTGGAAGGGGATGAGGGGGGGGATGAATTGAACTGGGCAGGGACATCATGCCTAAAAAAAAGAATACCTGGGCCTAGAATTGGACTGGACCTTGGAAGTGTGGCTACTTGAGTAGATAGAGAATGTTTATTTAGATGCGATCAGGTTATTTTTTTGTTTTGTTGTTTGGTTAAACTCCTCTGTGCTAAATCCATATCCCCTCCTCTCCCCACTATAACTTTAAACTGAATCCCAGGGATGCAATTGTCTGTGTTTTAATCTGTTCTTTTCTCAGTTGCGCTATAACTCCTAGCAGCCAAGTCAGCTTTACAAATGAATACCTTTTTGTTTTCTTAATATAATCACCTATTTTAAGGCTATGATCTGATTTTGTATCCTGGAAAGTAATAGG